>NC_027749.1:22463065-22487796 GCF_000695525.1 Brassica oleracea var. oleracea | reverse complement strand
TTTTTGGATTTATAAAAGATGATTTCATATTTTAAAATTAATTTTGTATTTATAAAATATTTTTTTTGATTTAAAAACACTATTTTATTGTTTTTTGTATTTATAAAAACTATTTTGTATTTATAAAAAGATGATTTCATATTTATTAAAACTAATTTTGTATTTATAAAACATTTTTTTTATTTATAAAAACTATTTTATTATTTTTTGTATTTTAAATATGTTTTCTATTTCAATTTTAATTTTATATTTTCGAATTTCAATTTAAAAAAATAAATTTATAATTTTTTTTTTTAATTTTGGAAATATTCCGAGGAAGTTTATCCCTCGGAATATTCCGACGACATCTTCCTCGGAATATTCCGAGGAATTTCCGACGAACTTGTGGTCCTCGGAAATTCCGAGGAAATAGGGTTTCCTCGGAATTCCGTCGGAAATTTCCGAGGGATTTCCGAGGAAATATGAATTTCCGAGGAGTTATTTCCGAGGATTTTTTTCGTCGGTATGTCGTCGGAATAGCGTTATTCCGACGACATACCGACGATTTTTTCCCTCAGTATGCCGTTGTTTTCTTGTAGTGGGTATATCCTTCTTCGCATCTCCTTGGCCTTAAGATTGAAATTAAATGTTATATTTTTAAAACGTTTGTTATTACTCTTATAATTATCAGTTTGTTATTACTCTTATATTATCAGAGAATTACGAGTACCAAAAATTATTATTTCGCGGGCTTTGTTGTTGTCGGACAACAACAAAGCCCGCGAAATAACAAACTGATAATTATAAGTATGATGCAGCTGCATCATACTGATTCTGATTCAAATGAATGAATCAGAATCATATTATCAGAGAATTACGAAACAAAACAAATGAATGAATCAGAATCATATGCATCTACATTTCTCGATATCTTTCTTGCTATTCAGCAGCGTTCCTTTGGTTTATAGGAAATGTTTTCATGTTTGGTAGGTAAACCAATTAAGAGCTGAGCATTCTACTTTACTTGGTCGTCTTGGTGACATGAATCAGAAGTATGATGCAGCTGCTGTCGACAACAGAATTCTAAGAGCTGACATCGAAACTCGAGAACAAAAGTACATAATGCTGCGACTCATAAGTGTTTCAAAGATTTTACAACACCAACAATATGATTCTCTATCTAATGTTCTAACTAAGTTTTATTGCATTGATACAATTTTGTGCATGTTAAGATGGCAGAAGAAACAGTGAAAAGAGTGACAGGAGTGAACCCTTTGCAGTGGGCAAGACCAAACATGGGCATGCTAGTGAACAACACATCGAGAATCCCAAGTACTACTGGTACCGGTTTATCACCAAATCAGAGAGTAGAGGTGAACCGTGAAGGGTTGCAGAATCAGTTTACTACTAATCCGAAGAACATGTACGAAACCATTGGAATCACAAGCATTAACCCCAAGATTGAGTCATCCGACTTTGTGGTTTTTGAAACTCTTATCTTGCTCTTCTTTTTTTATTTACTGTGCGAATCCACAACGGTGTTATCTGTAAGGGTGATGATGATGATATACCCATTTATATATGTTTGGAAATAATTGGATGAATGTTAACTTTACCTACCTGCCTGGTAGTCAAAAGCGGTAAGGTTTCTAACGCAACCAACATTGAAAATGTCAACATAAAAACAGAGTTGTACACATTTACACCATCCTAAACAAAAAAAAAATACAAAACAAAAATGGCAGTGGCAGAGTTCAACAGATTACCTAACCAGGACAAATGTGACATCATATAGAGAGCGAAAAAGTGAATGGATGCACCAAATGATAAAATATGAGAAACAAAGTCCATATGTCGACCAAATATTGTATCCACTCTTTTATTAGTTCTTTATCTTAGATTTTGACCCCTATCCTTTATTATAGTTTAAAAATTGTACCCACTCTTTTTGTCAAATGGTCAATTTAGCCCCCACACGATGCTTTCTTTCTCATATCAATTTAGATGGAAAATTAGTTTATCTACTAGGTTTTTTATTATAATAATACAATTATTTTATTTTGAATTTTGGTAGGTTATAAAACAATTAATTCCTCCATCTTTTTGAGGAAACAACTATCCATTTGACGTATTATATGTAAACAACTATTAATTTTAAGACACCAGTTTCAGATTTGGTGTTAATTAATAACTATTTTAAGAGATAGTAATACATAAAAGACTAAAAAAAGTTTCTAAAGGATATAAGGCCACAACAAAAAAGTAATAGATAATAAAAAATCAAAAATAATTGTTAGGAAAAATATAATAAAGCAGAAATAAAAAATAAATATAAAAACAAAAATGAATATTCTTTTATATAAAAGATTTATGTTAAGTTATTCTAATTAAATAAATGTAGAATGTATTTTAAATATTTATGTCAAGGATTCTATAAAAAACTATAAACATAGATCCACAACTGTGTAAAAATAAAATATATAGTTATATAGTCGAGTAAAAGAGACACGATATAAAATAATGTAATTGAATGAATAAAACTAGATAACTTCAAATTAAACAAATAAATCAGCAATACTACACCATCAAAATTAAAACAAAATAAAATTTCAAATAAAGAATCTTATTAATCGTAAGGAAAATTTTAGTTAATTGTTATGAGAATAAAACTGAATAAAGAATAACAATCAATAAATAATGATTCATACTAATAGAACAAAATATTTTAAAATAAAAACAAATATTAAACAAAAATCAAAAATATTTACTCTAACTATTTATATTATTTTAAAATTATCATCCCGCCCGTAGGACGGGCTAACCCTAGTACCATAGAAAGAAATGATCATGATACTATCTCTACCTTCGAGTGATAGTCGGTCTTCCCTTGTATTCAAACGGCTGGCCAATCTACGTACAAACCATAATCAATACACAAACCAAATTTTGAGGATATAAGTCATTGAAGGGTCTACATAGGATTTAAAACAACCAATCAAAATACGACAAATCACCTTCTTAATTTTCTTTATAAAAATGTCAAACATTCCAATATTAAAAATGTCAAAACTTCTAAAATGGTATATTTGAAAAGAATAATAAAAATAAATATAAATTAAAGCAAACTAACAACTAATAATCATCTAAAAGGAAAATTAATTTGACATATATATTAAATTTTAAGAAAATTAACATAATAACTAAATTAAATCTGATTTACAAAAACGTGTATTATAGTATTGGAAGTAGATAATCACAAATGTAAGACCAATCTATATAGGGAAATGACAACATTGACAACCAGATATGCAATTCACATTAAAAAGTTTAACTAAAAAAGAAGTAAATCAATGTTTTAAGATATGTGAACTTATCGAGTGAGTAGTAACTATTATAGAAATTGAAAAATTTAAACCCAAATAGTAGTGCTAACAAAAACAAAATTTCTATATTTTTAAGTATAACAAATCCAAAGTATTTTCATAATAAAATGGAAATTTAATGTTAAAATACTTAAAATAACAAAAACATCTAAAAAGATATTTAGTTAATATTTAAATAAAAATTAAAATATACAAAATATTGGTGTGACTATAAATAATTGCCTAAATTTCTCAGTGCTCCAAAATATTGGTGTGACTATATAAATTTTCAATTTCTAAAATTATAATAGAAATCAATATCATATAAGGTAAATTAATAAATAAAAACCATTAAAATAGAATTATATTGATATAAACACTAACTGTATTGAAAATATAGCATAGAAATTAAAATATCAATAAAATAAACCAAACCACCATTTTCTATATAAGAAAATTAATGTTATAAAAAAAATTATTTCAAAACAAAATTATAGATCATATAAGGAAATTATGTAAGGAAAAAAATCATTAAAAATAATTAATTTGATATTGATACCAACTATTTGGCATTTCAACAGAAAAACCTTTTAACAAAAATAGAGAAACTTTCTTAAGGAATACAAGGTTTTTAATAAACGAAAATTTTCAAATAATTATGAACTTAAAATAAAATATAAATAAATATAAAAGGTGAATTACAATTTGAAAAATAAATTTTCAAGTAAAATGAGAGTCAATATCAAATAATGCAAACAAAAATTGAAATCACCAGAAAGAATTAAATTGATTTATACTTAACTATTAGAACAATTAACATAAAAAGTTCAATAACCCAAAATTATGTCCTAAACATAGAAAGAAAAATATTTACATAGTATGTCAAAACATACACATGTAATATATAAAAATAAAATAGATGACTAATATCGAAAGTGCTAAACTAATAAAATTAAGCGAACTTAACATAAAATTTAGTATAGAAAAATTTATTATTTTCTAAAGTATCGCCATCATCTAAGTTTATAATATATCACATTTTTTTTAAAAATAAACTAAAACAAAGGCTGATTTTCATTTTTTCAATCTATCAAACCAAAACTACTGCTAAGAGCGAGTAATCAAACTACTACTAAGAACGAGTAATCAATTTATGTGAAACACATATTGTTAATCAGATAGTTTACCAATGAGTTTCACAAAAAAAATTGTCAATCAAAAGGAACGAATTGAATTAATAGGCAAATTAAATTTTAATTAACACTATTATATTACTTTATCGTAAACCCCATCATATATACTAACCAAATAGACTATCATGATGAAACCAACGAGTGGGTGTAGTCTACAATATTTTTTTAAGAAAATTATACTCATAACAATAAAATAAACTACATGATGACTACTTATACATCCTTAATTCAATTCACCGGTAATGTTATAAGATTTGTGCATATGCCAAATTTAATGAAATAACATGCATAACATAGAAAACTAAAGATGAACTCAAACGATTTTTTTTTTTTCAAAATATTTAGAATATAATTTAAAAGACAGATGAAAAGTCTAAAGAGATCATCTAATAAATTAGTTGAAATTTCTGTTAAATGTTTTAAAGAATACCCACAATAAATTATAGCGTGCACGACAAACTAAGATAATGATAAAAAAATATCCAATATACATAATATCGTGATATAAAATTGAAAATTTTAATTAACAAAGTAAAAATAATAATTTATAAAATTTTAACAGTTCAAAATAAAATACCAAAATTAATAACGAATAATATATATAATGTGACACTTTAATATAATAGATAAAACCTCTTATTAATCATTTAAGAAAAATATTATACAAAGAAAATACAAAAATATGACTAAAATACCACACAAATAAAAAAATTAAATTTCTGAAAAAATGTAAAAACAAAAAAATGGCGGGTCAGAATCGAGTTTTTCTTTATTATTGCATTTAGAAATGAATATAACAATAGATAAGAAATGTTCTTTTTTTTATACATTACATATTAATGTTTTGTTTATCAACATAGATAGTATGTTTGAGTGTTTATTCAGTTATTATGCAAGATATTTGACAATATAATTATATATATATCAATAATTTAATAATAGATAAGCAATGTTCTTATCTTATACATTATTTTGTTTGTCAATATAGTTAGTCTGTTTGAGTGTTTATTCAGTTATTATACACGGTATTTCACAATATAATTATACATATATCAATAGCTTTATTAACTTTGATTAATACAATATGTAAAGTTGGGTTCGGTATAACATTTTTGTGCTTTTGATTTATTTTGAGATTTTGTAGGTTTTGATAATTCCAAAAAAATTGGTTTAATAACATCACTTTATCTTAATAAATATATAAATTAATATTAACAAAAAATATATTATAGATAACAACATATTTTAAAATAAAAAATATTAATTTTGTTATCCAAAAATATTTTTTTTAAATAATAAAAGTAAAAAAAATTAAGAAATTGAAAGATTCAAGAAAACAATATAAATTTAATGTTTGATTTAAAAAAATATATTTAAATTATATAGTACAATTATTAATAATTATCATAAAAGAATTATACATGCATATATGAACAAAACATCTAGTTATAACTTTATAAGTGAATTTTGTTTACTTTAAATTACACAGATACTGATCAACTTGATCCTTTTTTTTGTCAACAGCATACACAGATTCAACTAAGACTCTGCAAATCACACCGGTAACTCGACATCCATATGAACAACAAACGACGATTGCTGCCTAGCACTGTGCAAGACTGTCCGCCCTTATATTAAGCGTCCGGGGTATATGAATGAGCTCTGAGTGATTGAAACTTCCCTTCAGTATCTTGATGTCTTCCAAATAACTTGCAAATGCCGGCCATTCTTCTGGTTCCGAAACCATCTTCACCAATTGATAACAATCTGTTGCACACGTAACCTGATACTGCCTTAAGTTCTTCATGCATTCCATTGCCCATATAAGGGCTTCGACTTCCGAGTGAAGTGGTGTTAAACTTGCCCTTGTGTTTCTTGCTCCCATTAATCCTGCAAAACCTTCAAGAGTACTATACCATCCTTTTCTGGAAAGAATATCATTCTCCTTCCATGACCCATTCGTGAAACACCATCTCCCAGGTATATTAGGTAAGACCTGTAACTCCACCTCCCTAGTTTGTATAACCCTCTCAGTTATCGATGCTTGGGCTTCTCTCCAAATCAACGATTTAGTTTCTGCCAATTTTAAAGAATCTCTTGGATCAATATCTATGTTGTTAAAAACCTTGTTATTCCTGGTCTTCCAAATATACCATAGAATCCAAGCAAAATGGTGGTCTTCCATCTGCGGAACTACCCTCCAGTACAAATAATCCATGTTTGTGTAGAGCGACTGAGTAGGAAAGTTTTCTGGATTTGAGGGAATCCTTTATAGAGCCCACACTTGGACTACCGGTGGACATTCAAAAAATACATGATTTATTGATTCTTCAGCCGCTCCACATCTTGCACATTGTGTATCCTCTTGTATCCCTCTAGTCCTCAAATTTTTCATTACCGAAATACAACCCGAAACTATCTGCCACAAAAAGTGTTTTTTCTTCGGTGGACATCTGATTTTCCAGGAAAAAGCCTTAAGAGGTGTGACATTTGGACCATATAACGGTAGTGATTCCTCACCATCTGGGTAAACCCGCTCTACCTGGTAACCAGATTTCACTGTATACCTGCCATTATTAGTGAAATGCCATCCATCTCTGTCAACCATATGAGTCAGACTCAATGGTATACTCTCTATAATCTTCGCATCTTGTGTGTAAACCATGGATCGGATTGCTTGAGTATTCCACGTCCGTGAAGTAAGATCGATAAAATAATCCACAGTAAGGTCCGGGTTAAGGTTACTAGTAAGTTGATTGTTGTTTGCTGGTCTCGGGCGTGTGGTTGGGAGCCAAGGATCGTTCCATACTGAGATAGATGATCCTGATCCCACCATTCTAATTAGTCATTTGCTAACCAGAGATCTAGAAGATATGATACTGTGCCATCCATAAGACGGCGAATACGAACGGATCGGTTCCAGAGGTGATGCATTCCGGAAATACCGACCTTTGAACACTCGTGAAAATAAAGTATGAGGCTTCTCAGTCAGACGCCACAATTGTTTTCCCAACATGGCTGTGTTAAAATCTGTGATATCCTTGAAACCCAATCCTCCCTCTTCTTTAGAATGACATACCTTATCCCATGATTTCCAATGAAGCCCTCTTGTGTTTCCTCCCGATCTCCACAAGAATTGTGCCGTCGAACTTGTTAGTTTCTTTGTTACTGTCTTAGGGAGACGGTAGCATGACATAACATGTTTAGGTAGAGCTGTGACCACTGTCTTGATGATCACCTCCTTGCCTCCTTTCGTAAAGAATTTGAAAGTCCATCCATTTACTATGTTACTCAAACGATCCTGAACAAACCGAAAAACTTGTGTTTTCGAGCCACCCAAGCTCTCTGGTAACCCCAAATATGTTCCCATACCTCCTATATTTTGGATCCCTAAAATATCTCTGAGCTCTTGTCGATTAGTTTCCTCAATCCTATGCCCAAATTGGATCGAAGATTTCTAGAACTTTATCAATTGCCCCGACACCGCCTCATACTCTTTCAGAATTCTGAGTATGGTCTGGCATTCCTCCTTTTGGGCCTTACAAAATAGTAGATTATCATCCGCAAATAACATGTGAGATACCGCCGGGCAAGGCCTTGCAACCTTCATTCCTGTGAGTTGTTTTTCCCTTTCAGCCTTTTTTAATATTTTCTATTAAAGCTTCCGTGCACATGATAAATAAATATGGAGAAAGAGGATCCCCCTGGCCCAATCCGTTCTGTGGAGTAATGTGCCCTCGCGGGTGGCCATTCAAAAGAACCCGGTTTTGAACCGAAGATATGCATTTCATAATTAGTTGGGTCCACATAGGGTCAAATCCCATCTTAAGGAGTAAACCTTGAATAAAACTCCATTCCACTCTATCATAACCCTTGCTCATATATGTTTTTATAGCCATGAATTTATTCTGACATGACTTGTTAGTCTTTAAACCATGAAACATTTTCTGAGCGATAAGAATATTATCTGATATTAATCTCTCTGCCACGAAAGCCGACTGAGTCTCCGAAATCAAGATTGGAAGACAAGTCTTCAACCTTTGACATAAAACCTTAGATATAATTTTGTAACCTACATTGCAAAGACTTATCAGTCTCAGCTCCGTCATTCTTGTAGGTCTCTCCGTATTTGGAATCAAACATATATTTGTAACATTTAACTGTGGATCCAACGTCCCAGTAGTTAAAAAATTATTTACCAAATCCAGCAAATCATGTTTGATGATAGGCCACGAATGCTGGTAGAAAAGTGATGTCATTCCATCCGGTCCAGGAGCTTTCTCCGGATGCATCATAAATAAAGCTTGATAGATTTCCTCCTCTGTTGTTGGTCTAATAAGCCTCTGATTCATATGTTGTGTTATGCATGGTGTAATCTCCTCCAAAAAACCTTCAAATTCTGTGGGTGAAGTAGTACAGAATAAATCATCAAAATAGTCAACTGCTACCTTCTCAATACCTTTATCTTCAGTAATCCAATTTCCCCCTTCATCGTGTAGACCTACAATCCTATTGCGAGTACGCCGTTGTTTCGTCAAGGCATGATAGAATTTAGTATTACAATCCCCTCCTATGTGCCATAAATTTCTGCTCTTCTGCTGCCAATAGTCCTCTTCATCTTCGTAAGCTTCTTGCAGCTTCCTGGATACTTCCACTATTTCCTCATGGGTTCTATTGTTATCCGATTGGACTTCTTCTAAAGCTTGCTGAAGTTCACTAATTTTGTCTTTTCCATAAGGTGTGTTATTCTTTCTCCACCTAGAAATCTCATGTCGACAATTACTATCTTTTGCAACGAAGTCCCTCGTTCCTCTCTCTCCTGGATCTTTCCAACCCCTATCAATGGACTCCAATAAACCATCTTGGCCAATCCATCGTTAATCAAAACGGAATTGACCCCGTCGCTTAGGCATTTTATCCTTAAGGAAAGCCACTACTGGTCTGTGGTCCGATCCTACCATTCCTAAATATTCCGTAAAGAAGCATGGGAATAAAGTATGTCAGTCTTCATTTGCTAATGCTCGGTCTAGTCGGCATCGAATTACTCCGTTTTGTCTTTTCCCTCGGCATGACATTTGATTCCCTTTGGCTGGGAATTCCAAAAGACCACAATTTCGGATCATGTTATTAAAAGGCACAAAAGATCCTGCAGGTCTTAATGAGCCACCTTCTTTCTCATGATTACCAATAATCTCATTGAGATCCCCAATAACGAACCACGGTTCCGACCGAGCTAGTCCATATCTTGTTAGTCTCTCCCATACTTGTTCTCGCAATTTTAGAACCGGATCTCCATAAACAAAAGTTAGAAAAACGTGTTTCCCCAAGATCATCGCCTCAATATCAATCATGTGGTTATTTGAATATAGAACCTTAACCTGATAATCATTGAAATCCTTGCACAAAATTAAATTATTGTTTTGTTTCCGATAAAAACAAAAAATCTGGTCTATGCTTATGCCAAATTTCTCTGAGATAACTGATCGTCCAATGAATGTCCATACCTCTACAATTCCAACTTAAGATCCTCGTAAAAAATAACTTTGAGTTTGCTCAGACGAGCGATTTCCGCGGGTATAATGAGACCCTGAATAAATAGAAAACTCTCTGTACTGGTTTTCACTCCGAGGAGAAAACTGAATCCAAAAACCCCAAATCAAACCCGCTGCTACACGCCAAAGCAAAGTGACTACATCTTAAAATTAAGATATATGAGATTCCCATATCCTTGGACAAACCTCTAACGCTAGCCACAAATGCCTTATGTACACTTTGATGTTGTAATGAGACGTACGCATAACGTTTTCCCACGTCCGTTAAATTAATCTGTTCTAAGAAACAAAGTGTTGGAAACATATTCCTTGTATGATTATCATGAAACGATATCACCGAACCAAAAACAGTGTCCTGTAAACATTGTTTCTTATCTATTTCATTGAATATGGTCCTCACCCTCTTCTCTGCAACCAGTATTAGTTGATCAAACCAAAAATATTCTTTTATCTGGTCTAAAGAAACCATTAACACCAATCTGACGACCAAAAAAAACCAGTCTTGCCTTCTAACCTGAGATAATTTCTTAAATAAACCATTATCCTCAATAAACCATAGATTTGTGTTTGTCCCGAAGTCAACACGTGATGCCGTTCTATCCTTCTTGAGAACTCATCAAACCACAAGGAGCCAAACCATGTAAAGAAAGAACCTTTTATTCTCAGCGACCCACACAAACGCAGATCGAGACTCATACAAATAAAGAGATTGAACCAAAGCAAAATAAAAACCCATAGAAAAATAACTAACACTGCTCATAGAGCTTATTAAAAAACCATAAGTAAACAAACACCACCAGATTCTCTTCTCTTCTTGAACTTGATCCATAAAACATTAAGGTTTGGCATTGCTTGGTTTGGGGTTTGAAGGGCCCCTCTCCTCCACCTGCTTCACTTCCTCTCCACCTTGAGGGGACGCATTCTTGGCCACACCTCTCTTGCGGGGAGACAGGAGTGACTGAACCAGTCTTTTCTTGGTACCACCTGCTGCAATTCCCTGTTTGAATAACTGCTTCTTTGCCCCCTTTTCTTCTCCTGCTTCCTCTTCCCATCATTTTTCCCCTCCTCCTCACGTCCAATCTGTGTCTCAGACTCATCCACAGCAACCTGTTCCCCTGCATCTTCCTTGTCTCCTGCCTCCTTCTCCAACTCTCCATCAGTTAGCTCTTGGAAATCTTCCCCAACGTCTTCATTTTCAGCCTCAGCGTTTGCAACGTCTTCAGTAATATCATCCAAAATGGCTCAAGCTTCCTGCTCGTCAATATCCATCTCATTCTCATCTAGTAACTCATTCTCTCCTAGTAAATCATCCTCCTCTCCTAGGACCTCGTTCATCAAATCTAAACCGTTCTCTATCTTTTCAATCTCCTTACCCTCTTTAGATGCCTCTGTAGATTCCCCTATCTCCAAAGGAAGCTCATTGATAGGCTCATGGTGTGACATCTGGAGCTCACCTTCTTCAGGCCCCGTAGACCTTGCCTCTGAGTTTGTTTCCTGCCTGCGATCAAGCAGACGACCTCTGAGAACATGTTTTGTTTACTGATCAATTTTATCTTTAACTTAATTAGTAATCTACTAGTATGACGGTAATAAAAAAAGTATAATGAATAATTAAAGTATGATGGTTTATAATATACTAGATAAGGCATGTGCGTTGCAACGGGTTTTGTTTGATGTTTTAGTAAAAACATAAAAATAATAAATCATTTTATTATAGATTGAGGTTTTTTTTTTTGCATAAGCTGTGAGATATTTATTTTATAATTACAAACTCATTTACACACATAAATTCCAATTAGTATTTGTATTTATAATCATGGTGCATAGGTAAATTGTTATCAACTTTGTATTTAAGGCTAGAGAAAACATTCATACCTAAAAATTTAAATCAAACTCAACCAAAGTAAAAATTAAAATGAAAAAAATTGAAAGCTAGATAAGGTCAATCTAGCTAGTGACAATATTATATGGAAAATTATCAAAAATACAACATTCTTAATACGACTTTTATTCTCACTTTTAAAAAGAAAAAAAACACTTATAATCCTAATGTTAATTAATCTAGACTAAGGGCTTAGAATTGAGGGGTGGGGTAGGTTTTAGGAATATGGAATTTAGGATTCTAATAAATATATAAATAAATACTTAATTTTAAAAAAAAATTATATTAACTAAATATAGTTAATTCATATAAGTTAACATAAATATATATATGTTAACTAATATCGAGCTTCATAAACTTCATTATTCATTTAAGGATTTTCAATCATATGGCCAAGATTAACCAAACAACCATCATCGTAGCTGAAACTTATAGAAATAATAAAAATTAGTATATTAAATTTTCTTCAACTAAAGAGTTAACTAATAAAATAAACATCAAAATTTTTGTTTATTAGAATTTAGTTCAGAAGATGCTGATAAAAAAATTACACCTTGATATCTCTTGATAAAAAACTTTCATGATAATAACAATATTATCACATTTCACATCGCGATATATATCTTCAAATAGTTCTACTTATCCAGCTCATAATGTTGCTTGTATTTCAATTTCACTATATAGAATAGAGTTTTTATAGAAAAGAAAGAAAAAAAAATTGAAATTGCTTAATTGAATAGGACTAATAATTCATAGAGAAAAGTGCTACAGTTATTTATAGAAAAATATCTCCTTAACAATTAAGTTAGAGTAACTCTTCGGAGGACGGTTGTAGTCTAACTATGAACATCAGCTTTTTCATATTATTGATATACCAATTACACATCTGTAACAATTTTTTTTTTATATATGTATATAAATGCATGAATATTATCATCTAATTAATAGTTTCTTGTATCTTTAAGTTGAGCAAAATCTATGTAGTTGAAATCTAATTTTGTTTCACATATTATTTGGGGTAATGGTTAATTCACACATATGCAATTGTTGTTTTCTCAATCATTCTTATCTGAAATTTATGATCGGAGACTTTATAGTTCTTACTGCAATCTTGTACATTATAAATAGAAGATGTTGATAATAATTCATTCACATAGTTCATCTCCAAGCTTTTCAAGAAGAGAATGATGCACACAACCTTGATTGTATTTTCCTATATAATAAAAAATCAATTTTAATAAAAAATCAATTTGAATAAAAAGTTATAAAAGATTTTTTAAAAAATTACCTTTATTAAGTATGAAATATTCCTTCCTATAAGTTCATTATTCTTTTTTCAAATTTCTTACCTTTTAATATTTTTAACTGATTTAGTGTTAAATAACCTTCTGAATTCATTGTTTCCTTGATAATGCATGATAGCGAATTAAATAACAATTTCAGTTAGAAAATAGTAAATATATTTTTTTCAAACATAGTCTTATTGTAAGAAGTGTCTAGTTAACCTTTTGACTAAACCCTGATGACAATCAAAATCATAACAATTGTTGTTGATTTTAAAATTATTATCTAACTCGCATAACCATAATAAACCGTTTATGCTGCATCGATCTATTGTTGTTGACGTAACATAATAAATTGATGTTGACATTGACTTATTATGACAGAATAACCAATTTTATATCGTCTATAGGAACTAACACACATAATTGTGCCGATAACTTACGCACAACAACATCATATTTTATGATAATTATAAAGTTATATAAAAAAACGCACCTAATGCTTTTCTTGTATGAGAGAGTTTCTGATTTTAATCAATTATGTTTGGTGACAAAATATAGGAGAGTTTAATCTTATATATAGATGTGAATAATTGTAATCCTTTCAGTTACAAAAAAAAAAAATAATAATTGTAATCTTTTTTGGATTATGATTTCTTAAACATAAAATTTACTATTTAAATAGGAAAGTTTATTATTATATGAAAATATTTGAAATACTTGTTTTACATTTTATGTTTAGATTTGAAGAAAAAAAAACTACAACTAAACAGTCTTTAACAATTTTATTTTGTAGAAGATTTTATAAAAGGATAATTACTATCAAACAAATTTTTACAATTATATTTTCTTTATGATTTTAGAAAACGAAAATTAGTATTAAGTAAATTATTATACATATTTTTTTGTTTAAGAATTGTAAAAAGGAAAAAAAAATTAGAAAAAGTAAATTATTGTCAACTAAAAACTATCAAATAATCTTTTGCTATTCTCTTTGTTTAGAATTTTTAAAAAAGGAAAATTCCTATTAAATAATTCTTGTGTTATTATCTTATTATACTTATATTATTAATTATGATATATTAAGCAATTATGTTTGGTGACAAAATATAGGAGATTTTAATCTTATATATAAATGTGAATAATTGTAATCCTTTCAGTTACAAAAAAAATATTGTAATCCTTTTTCGATTATGATTTCTTAAACATAAAATTTACTATTTAAATAATAGAGTCTATTATTATATGAAAATATTTAAAATAATTATTTTACTTTTTTTTAGATTTGAAGAAAAAAATAAACTACAATTAAACACTCTTTAACAATTTTCTTTTGTAGAAGATTTTATAAACGGATAATTACTATCAAACAAATTTTCACAATTATATTTTTTTGTTTTAGAAAACGAAATTAGTATTAAGTAAATTATTATACATATTTTTTTTAGGAATTGTAAAAAAAATTAGAAAAATGAAATTATTGTCAACTAAAAAATACTCTCAAATAATCTTTTGCTATTTTCTTTATTTAGTATTTTAATAAGCGATTTTACAAAACGAAAATTAGTATTAAATAAATTATTATACATATTGTTTGTTTAGGAATTGTAAAAATGAAAAAAAAATTAGAAAAGGGAAATTATTGTGTACTAAAAACCATCAAATAATCTTTTGCTATTATTATCTTTGTTTAGTATTTAAAAAAAAAGAAAAATTACCATTAAATAATTCTGCTGTGTTATTATTTTATTATATTTATATTATTAATTATGATAGATTTTAACACATGTCATCATCTTAAATTTTTAATTGTCATGTGTCATCGTCATGTTAATTAATAACTTTGAAGAACTAAGCTTTATATAATAAGATATTTATGGTAATCACTTTAGTTTAAATCGACTAGATGTTACATATACAAAACTATATATCTAATTAAAACAACATAATATAATTAATATAAATTATACATAATAATTATAAAACCATTTAAATTTAAAATAAAATATTAATCAATTATTATAATATTTATATCCGTGTATGAGCACGGGAGAATCACATAGTATGATAGTAAATAAAAAGGATAATGAATAATTTTTTTTATATCAGTTTGGTAAGTTTACAAAAAGAACAGATCTTTTCCCCAGCTAAGCCCGTATTCTTTCTTCTACAAAAATGCGAATGATAAATTAAATAGTAGAGTTTTTTCAAAGCCATATATTCTTTTGTAAAACACTAAATTTATAAAAGTCTGTTTGTTTTTGCTTGGGTAAGAAGGTGAAGCTTTGTCTTTTGTAAAATCTGCTACTATCAAACGCCAAGTCATTGATAAATGGAGACAGAATGTTACTGTCACTCTGAAACTGAGGAGACAAATCTTTTTCTTCATTTCCATGTAAACCATGGGGTTCAAACTCGTTGTTGTGAGGTGAGTTCACTTCTATATGGATAAGATCTTGTTCCTGATTATTCACGAACACTGCAAAGGGGTTATAGAAGTTGTAGCCTGACCCAAATTGCAACTCCTGGTTAGGGTTTGGTCCGTAAAGCATTTCTAGTTCTACAGGCAGCATAGCTTGTCCATTGACAGGTTGAAGATAATTATAGTTATTATCAAACTCAGGAACCAACATTTCCATAACGTTCTGCTCTGGTCCTAAGACGATGTTTTGTTCCAAAACAACTTCCCCATGGTGATGAGGACCGTTAATCTTATGTTCTACCATATGGGGGCATCAACATGATTCATATCATGTAATATATTTCTCTGTTCAGCTTCTTCTGGTTGTTTTTCCTCTTGTCTATTAACAGCTCCTGATCTGATTCTTGGTCTTTTCCTTCTCCGATGTTTCTCTCATTTATCTTGATCTCTTACTGTCTGCGAGGTGGCTGTTACTGGACCTGAAGCCTCCTCTGTCCCATCACCATCATAGTCACTGTAACTGTTGACAACAGTTTTCCTCCTCTCAGTGTTATTATTACCTCTTCGGTGTGTCTCAGTTACATTAGAAAGCACAAACTGAAGATTTTAGTTGTCTCATAAAGTGTGTGCATCCTAATTTGGTTGAATAAAAAATAGAGGCATTCATCATTCTATAATACTCCTGTTCGTTTTACCAAACGCGGCGGCAACCGGATGCGGCTCTGAATTATCGCTACAGTTAGGGCGAGCACAGCACAGACAAATCCGTTTCGTTTATTTAGACGCTGCGGCAAATAAAAGTCAGTTAGGAGAACGCCGAAAATATCAGCGACAGCATCAACTCCGGTTTCCTTCCTCCAGATTATCAGCTTGCGACTGCTGACGTCCTTAAAACTCTGAATTTTCTTCTTTCGTAGGGTAATTGTTGGCCGCGGCCGCCACTAGCTGCGTCTTTAAAACGAACAGGGGTAATACCACCCGGAAACAAAGTTGTAACATAGACTTTTACAATCACGCATGTCAATGAAAATATCAGTAATATCTTGCAATCTATGTTATCTTTGAATCTAAAACACTTCGACAAACAAACGGGACGAGCAGAATAGATATGTATCTTGCTTCTGACTCAGTTGCAAAATATATAAATTAAAAGAAAAAAAACAACTTAGATCCCCGTCAATGAGTCAGAGATGATATCAATAAATATATAGTCTGAAACAAGGAGTAAGAACTAAGAGCATTTCCAATGTATTACTATATTTTCTACTCCAAAATAGAGTAACTCCAAAATGGAGTTGAGTTTTGCTATTAGAGCATCTCCAACTCCACTCCATAATTTACTGCAAAATGGAGTGGGAAATGGAGGGATGAACAAACAAAAAACAAATTACTCTATGTATTACTTCATTTCCTACTCCAAAATAGAATATTTTTAATATATTATGTTTTATGTTAATAAAAAATTAGTAATATCATCTTTCATTTATACTATTTGCAAAATAGTCCATTTTCATATGTATGATCTTTTATGTTTTATATCATATATCTTTTGTATGGTGCTTATCTTTTATTTTTTATATGTATGGTCTTTTATGTTTTATATTATATATATTTTGTTGCATAAAATAGTTCATTAGATGGATATTTATATAATTAAGAAATATTAACAGTAATTTTTATAATATATATAGTAAAATAATATTTATATATTTATTTATAATAATATTTTATTAAAAACGAAAATATTTAAATATGGAAGACCATTTTATAAATAAAAAAGTTCAAGAGTTGGTTTACTCCATATTTGGAGTAATCATATCTATTACTTCATTTTGGAGTGGGTTTTGGAGTGGGGTTGGAGATGATTTTAGGTTTTGGAGATGCCCTAAGAACATCATCAGGTAAAGGCAGTACCAGCATACACAACCTTAACTCTATTTGAGTCTGTGAGAGGGTAGTCGAGTTTGTAGACAGAACCAGACCACTCAATCTTTCCCCGAATATCTGGTCCGAGTTTCCTGAGGGAAATCTCCGCAGACCAAAGCTCCAAACTATCAGCACCTTGAGGCTGGGCGTTCCAGAAGATGACAATGTAGGACGCCTTTTTAAAGAGTTTGCTGATACCGTATTCAACCAACTGTTGTTGTTGAAGCTCTTCCAAACCCTTGACTTCCTTCCAATCCAACTCGTCTGGCAAACACCACAGTATTGTCCCGCGGGGACCACGGGAAAATAAGAATCGTCCGATCAAACACCAGTCGTGTCTATCTCCTGGCTTAGAATCTGTTTTTCCGCATGACACAAACAGTTTGCTTGGGGAGAAGGAGAAGCTTTGACCATCCTCATCCGCTGCGTAAACCTCCTTCTTGCCTATCACCACGCTTTGTTTGATATTCTTCGGCCGAGTAGTAGTAGGCACACACAAGAAATCCCAAGTTAAGGTGTCGATATCGTATACCTCTGCCCAGTTTGAGGAATCAACGTCATCCCCGCACCCTCCAAACACGTATATCTTGTTGTCTATCCTGCTTGCTGAGGCGGAAGTACGAGCCATCTTCATGGGCGGGATGCGGTACCACCTATGCTCGAAACAATCGAACAACGCGACTTCCGAGGTGGGTTTGCCGTTCACGAGTCCACCGATGATATATATACCCCAAGCCAACACCACGAAAGAGGATCCTGATTCTGGAGACTGATACGCGTACGAGTCGATCGGTTTCAGCCGACGTTGAACCGGGTGGAGGATGAACCACCGTGGGATGGGTTCAGCAAATATGTGCAAGCACACGTAGTAAGATGGCTCGATGCAATCCATCTGACATCTACAGTCCCAGAGCCAAGGAGAGGTTGCCAGAGACCGGTGTGCCTTAGAGGTCATACCAAAGGCCGCCAGGTCCAATCTCGATACATAAGCCAGGCAGTTCAAAACCACCTCATCTGGCAACGACGTTAACCCACCTTTGGGTTTACCGATCTGCGCCTTAGGGTTTCTTGACTGGGCTTTGGTTCCGTTAAGTCCACCTTCGGTTGCACAAATTTGGGCCACCATCATATCTTTTGAACCAAAGTGTGTTCTTGTTGTTACAATTTTCCAGTTTCCTTTTTATTTTTATTTTTTATTTTTTATTTTTCCTTTTTATTTATTTTTTCTTTGATGGGTAGTAGTTTTATATAAGACAGTTTCTGGTCTCTTCGTCTCCGTTCTTCTCTCAATTGTCGCAAAAAGAAAAAGATCGATGAAATCAATGAAAAGAAGATCTGGGACGATTCAGGGATGTTCTCAATTAGGATTGAGAAAGGAGAACAAGACGAAGGTGTGTGGGTTAACGTCGTTGCCAGTTGATGTGGTTACGAACTGTCTGGTTCATGTATCGAGATTCGACCTGGCGGCCTTAGCTATGACCTCCAAGGCACACCGGTCTCTCGCAACCTCCTCTTCTCTATGGGACTTGAGATGGCGGATGAAGCGCATCGAGCCATCTTACTACGTGTGCTTGCACATATTTCCAGACCCCGTCCCACGGTGGTTCATCCTCCCACCGGTGAAACGTCAGCTGAAACCGCTCCTCTGGCTTTGGTGTACAGAATCAGGTTCCTCTTTTATGGTGGTGGATCGGGGTATATTTATCATCGGTGGACTCGTAAACGGTAAACCCACATCGAATGTCACCATGTTCGATTGTTTCGAGCATGCGTGGTACAAAATCCCGCCCATGAAGATGGCTCGTGCTTTCGCCTCAGCAAACGTTATCGACGGCAAGCTATACGTGTTGGAGGGTGCGGGGATGACGTTGATTCCTCAAACTGGGCAGAGGTCTACAATCCCCGCACCTATACTTGGGATATTTTGTGTGTGCCTACTACGACTCGGCCAAAGAATATAAAACAAAGCTTTACGTGGTGGATGAGGATCGTCAAATCTTCTCCTTCTCCCCAAGCAAACTTCCTCCTATGTTTGTGTCGTGCGGAAAAACAAATTCTAAACCAGGAGACAGAGACGACTGGTGTTTGATCGGAGGATTCTTATTTTCCCGTGGTGCCCGCCGGACGATACTGTGGTGTTTGCCAGAAGAGTTCGATTGGAAGGAAGTCAATGGTTTGGAAGAGCTGCAACAACAACAGTTGGTTGAATACGATATCACCAAACTCTCCACAAACTATGCCTCCAACATTGTCATCTTCTGGAACGCTGGTGCTACTGAGAGTTTGGAGCTTTTGTCTGCGGAGATTTCCCTAACGAAAATCGAGGCAAGCCAGGGACTAGAGATTCGGGGGAAGATCGAGTGGTCCGGTTCTGTCTACAAACTCGACTACCCTCTCTCAGAATCAAATAGAGTTAAGGTCTTGTTTGCTGCTAGTGTCTTTGCCTGATGATGTTCTCACCTCCTTGGTTCAAAACTAATATTTGTTGATATCTTAAGTTGTTTTAAGCATCTTCGTCTGCATTTTTAATTTTTATTTAATTTGGAATTTGAGTCAGAACCAAGATACATATATCTCTTGTGCTCGTCCCGTTTGTCGAAGTGTTTTAGATTCAAAGATAACATAGATTGCAAGATACTATTGATATACATGTGTAATTGTTATAGTCTATGCTTACAACTTTGTTTCTGGGTGGTATTATAGAATGATGAATGCCTCTATTTATTCAACTAAATTGGATACACACTCTTTGGAGCTTACACTTGGAAACGGGAAGGCTCGTGGTTGACTTTGAACAACTCGGACGGATTGTTGATTATGAATGTGAGAAGCTTATGGAGTATCTTCTTCCAGTTATCTGGATCTTTTTGGAATCTCATATGTTCATCACTTTCTATTCAAATATTCAGCACAAAGCCTTCTCCATGGAAGTGTTGGTATTGTTGTTCAATCCATTAATTTGGTTTCAAAAGCATTATTTGTAGATAAGAAATGTTAAGATGTATGATTATTCTGTCCCCTTTACAAATATGTTTTAAATTAATTAGTGACTTGTAACTGCTTCTCAACCACACGGTCAAAAGTTAACAAAATGTTAAATTCTTTATTTCCATGCAGTTCAATATTTTTGTCAAACACTAACCCATATCGTCAAATATGTAGTCAGACAAAGGTACCCAGAAGAAAAGCACAACCAGTGAAACTAACTAGCTACAAATGCTACAACTTTAAGCTTTTGGAATCACAAAGATGAAGATACATTTGTAATAGAGCAGTCATAACCCTAAGGAAGGAAGATACAGAGGTAATCAATAATATTCATTTCCCATGCAGTTGAGACATCGTTGTACCCAGTGGCGGATGTAGAATCAGATTTAATGTGGGGCACAAAAAAAAATTTCACTATATTTTGTTTTCAGGTTGGGGGCATTTCTATACTCTTATAGTAATTGTTAAAGAAAATAAAAAATTAGTTGGGGATACGCGCCCCCGTACATTACACCGTGCGCCTTCCCCTGGTTGTACCCTGCAATTTATTTTATTTTTTTGGAGAACACCCTGCAAATTTTTAATACGAAATACATATACAATAAAAACATAAACATAGCCATATATACAATAATTAACAAAACTTTCTGAACAAATGAATGATATACTATGTAAATTGAAATTAACAGCACACAAAAAGATTGAAATTCAAGTTGCCGTACTTCTTTTTTCTTACAACTCAATTTTCAAAAGAAAATTTTACTATGAAAAAGTGAGAATCGTATATGAGAGTCAAAGAGACTAATGGCTGAGATGTAGCCACGTGGAGCAAGAGCGTGATGAAGCTGTTGACCATCGAAATGGTTATGGTGACAACTGTTTAACCAGTTGAGAGTTGTAGAGTAGCTTGTAGTTGAGATGAGTTGTTTCATATTCCCCTCCACGAGCAATTTTATTCCAGGTTTCTTGCTCCTAGGTTCTTAAAATATATATATGTATATGTATATATTATATAGGTGTATGTAATTGCGGGGTTTTAAGTTTTACGGGAAATCTAACCGAAAGTTTTTTATTTAAGAAATTTTCGGTTGGGTTTCCCGTAAAGCTTAAAACCCCACAATTACATACGTCTATATAATATATACATACACATACATGTATTTTAAGAATCTAGGAATAAAAAACCTTCAATAAAGTTACTCTAAGGCTACGAATGTATCACAGTACATATGCAGACCATTATCAATGCAGATTGAACTGCAATTTTTTTTTCCATTCAATTTTTCAAAAGCAGAACAAAAGAAAATCATAAAATATGCATACAGAATAAATTTGGTCATTGATTTAATGATCATTGATCTGCATGAGAGAAAGGAAAGACACCAAAAACATGCCGAGGACCAACTAGAATCATTTGTCTTTTGTTTTGTTTTTGTTTTTGTTTTTGTTTTTCTTTTCCTCCTACCAATAAATATATTCATTTAATTTATTTTTTTCACTTTTAAATCACATAATATTTCATTTCAAAAGTACATTTAATATATTGTTCCATCTTTTCATTTTATTAGTAGTTTATTTTAAACTAATTTTATAAGCATATTTTATATATTCTATAAATATTTTAATAGAAAATTATGTATATGTAGATTACATATTCAAAATTTTATATAATTTTTAATAATAAATAGTCACGCATATTATTTTTTATATAATCTCAGAATATATGCTTATACTAAAGAATTATATAATGTTTAGTTAAGGAAACATATATGTTATAGTTTATTTTTTTATAATTGATAATATTTAACATAAATAAAATAATATTATTTTTATGGTTGAGGAAAATGATATGAAAAACAATTTTAGGATTCAGATTATAATAAATCGGTTCAGATATACCCAAAATAAAATCTAAAATTTAAAAGAAAAACATAAAAAATATATAGTTATTTACATAAAATGAAGTATTTAAGATACTTATTTAAATTTTAAATATTTATTGATATATATCATAGCAAAATAAATAGGAAATTTAATATTTTAAGTGTATTTATTTTTTAAATATTTATATTCTATGTAAATTTGGACATTCAGATCGATTTTTCAGATATTTTTCACCCGTTGGGGTTCGGTTTAATAACACTTTTGCTTTGGATATGTTTTATAACACCCTACAAAACACATCCAGATATTTTTTTACATTTTGAACTTGGTATGAGTCTGTTTTTTGGTTCGGGTTGGGTTCAAAATTCAGGAAAAAAATTTTATGTCCAGCCCTAATTAACGTCTTTGGATCTTAATTGGATTTTAATTTGGACTATAAAAATAATTAAAGGGGCAAGTAATACTCTTTGTCATTTTAATGAATTTTATATATTTTTTAAGTTTCAATATATTTATTAGAGTGATATTTTTTTACGGTTTATTTGTTGTAATTGTTTTTTACTTTTTATATAATGTTTAAACTTTTGTTGTATTTATTAAATTAATAAAAAATAAGAATTGATAAGAATTGTATTTTTTTAGATATTTAATTTGCAAAATTATTTTTAACATTTGGTTAAACACGCTAATTCGATAAACTAGCTTAATCAGTTAGATCTGCATTTGTTCTGCATGATCTGCTTGATCTGCATTTGTTCTATTTGATCTGCGTTTTGGGTTTGATCTGCTTACCATTCGAAGCCTAAGTAGGGGCGGACACATAGCAAATACTAACATAATTTTTGGTATTTATAATTTGTTTCGTATATTATGAATATCGATTTTTTTATTTACTTTATTTTGGAAATTTACGGATATCCAAAAAATATATAGATATTTACGGATTTCTTATCCGTTTTGTTTATTACAAATACTTTAAAAAATTAGATACAATTTACTATTTAAAATGTTTATTTTATATGATATATAAAATAAAAAATAAAAGAAGTTATAACTATCGTAACTTTTATAATAATAAGAAAAAACTTAAGAAAAAGTTATAATTATCATAATTTTTTATTTGATACCTTTGATAAGTAATAATGTGAATATAATTTATTAAATTATATGTTAGAGTGATTATTACAAAAACTTATACATTTAAAACTCTAAATTTATACATCTTCTGAAGCAAAACGGCTATCCACTTATCAAATTTTTATTCTTTTTTTCGATTTTAACGTATATTAAATTTTAGTATTTGCTCTATTTCAAAAGTTTACGGATATCCAAATTTATTTATCAAATCGAAACGAATAACGAATCGAATCAAATTTAACGAATAAAATGCTCATCCTAACCTCTAAGAACATATATCCCCGCTTTATGGATATTAGTTATTTTAAAAGGAAAAAATATTGCCGTTTTTGTTAAAAATTCTTTTTGAGTTACGATTGTCAAAAATGAAAATAAATAAAAAGGCAAAAGAGAATATTCTTTAACTTCATGAACTTTTTTTTTTGCCGAATCTATATTATTAAAAGAGAAATACCCATTTGAAAATGTTCTTATTTCATTAATTAAATTTCCTTTTTTTTCTTGTCTTTTTCAGTTGCATTTATGAAATATCCTAAAACGAATAAAACTGCCTAATTTATTACTTGTCCTTTCAGTTACATTAATGAAATATGCTTAAATGAATTTAAACTTCCTATTTTATTGTTTGTCTTTTTCAGTTACCTTAATGAAATATATCCTTAAATAAATTTGGACATAATGTCATTTAATCAACCAAAAAAACTCATGAGTTATCCTTACGTGCATAATTTTAATAATGGAGATTTTTAAAAACGTGCATCATTAAAATGTTACCTAAAACATGCAGCACTAATATATAACATGCATCAATAAAACTAGAATTTGACTCACACAATTGTACGGATATTATTTTCAGTTGATTAAATTTAAAAATAATTATTTATTCAAAAAATATTTAAGAATGGCTATGTTTTTAAAAATTATATGGTATTATTTGCTCATAGCTCATTTGTCATTTGATAAATTGTTAGAAAGAAAATTTTAGCATAATATAACTCAGTTGTCATTTGCTAAATTTATGGTTTTTATTTATATTTTTTATTATTTAATTATAATATTTTCATTTTATATTTGAAAGATAAATGAATTTTCTTTTGAACAATATTTTTGTAAATGTGTTTTT
>NC_027749.1:22457443-22462848 GCF_000695525.1 Brassica oleracea var. oleracea | reverse complement strand
ATATTAAAAATATTCTAATTAAAATATGTAAAATTTAATATAGTTTTAAGGAAATGGTCAAAATAAAAAAAATTACACATAAAATAATCATGATTTTTGTTAACTGGGCGGATCATTAATTATATGATATCACGCACGAAAGAAAAATTTCTGTTTTTAAAATTATCTAATTAACTCTATACTCATTTGTTTTATATTTTTTATATGATATCACACATTCGTAAAAAACTAGATAGTTTAAGATGCAAAAAAAAAAATATTTACTTAATGAATATAATATGAACGAATATTACAAATATATCATTTAATAAAATAAATAATTAAAAACTGAAAATTCATATCCGCGCTGGCGCGCTGGTGCGCGGATCAGGGTCTAGTTTATATGTTAAATAATTGTGACGGTTGTTTGTGGTAATTTGGTAGTTAAGGAAATATTTTTGTTGTCTAGAATCAAGAAATCTGAGTACAGTTATACGTGGGATTAAATTCTTTGTTTTGTTTCCCTAATTACATTCCCTGAATTTTCGGCTTTGTAGATTTTAACTTTTTTGGTAAGTATATTTTTTTTTAAAAAAAAATAGATATCTAAATTTTAATTTTATATTTAACATACAATTTTTTTTATATTTAACAGTGAGCAAATATATTTATATGAAAATGATTTCATGTTCTCAAATTTAATAAATACTCATGTTTTAAAGACTCATATAAGCAGTATAATTTTTTTAAAGACTTTAAAACTCATATAAGCAGTAGAATTTTTTTTATAGACTCATGTTTTAGCTAAGTTTTAGCTAAGAGTCATAAAGAAAATGTGTGGAAGTAAGCTCACGGGAGCTAAGATTTTAAATATTACTAGATTGTGATTTGCGATTGGAAAGTGTGGATTTATTTTTAGAATTAAAAAAAAATTACATGGATTTCTATGTAAAATAATGTATAGGTTTGTAAACATTTTTCTGGAACTGAGGAACCAAACAATATCAAACCGAATAAGAAAACCCAAATTTGAGCCAAATTATATAAATAAACATGGAACATATGTCTTTGAAACCGAACCAATAAATGGATAGCCGAGTTTCTAAAATACAAATTATATAACTACAAATACTAATTATATTTAATTTCACTGTGGTAGTAATATATTACAGTATTATATTTTTAAAACATGGTAAATAATCACTGCTACTTATTATATTGGTGAACAAATTATATTATGTAAAGATTTATTTCGACTTTTGCGTCTGTTGGCAAAATTCAATCCGAAATTTACTTTATTTATGGAATATTTGAATTGATACTTTGCCGCAGAAGGTTTAGGGATATTTTTTTATTTCCAATTTTTGGGAAATTTCTGTTCTTATTCTGAAAGTTACGTGTGTTTTATGTAGCTGTGGAGGGTTAGATCACAAAGATGCCAAAGCTTGTTTTCAGAGGCCTAGAGCCAAATGTAAAATGTCTGATGTCGTGGTTGGAGCTGCTGCTGAAAATTTTCTTGTGGTTGAAGCTGCGGTTGAAGAAAGATTTCAGAGAAAAATGAAAGTGTATAATATTTTAAAATAAAATTTGTGTTCTAAAATCTCTCAGTTGAACTTGGCTAGTAGACATAAAATCCTTCATTATGTCTAAGGTGTTGGTTTGTTTCTAAAGGTAAGGTGGGATGGCGCGTCCAAATAAGTGTGTTTTCTTGACTGCCACAACTTCTTTAATTTTCACTAAGGGGTGATTTGATTCTGTTCAATTATTTTTTATGTTGAGCATGTGCAGTTGTGAAATATTGTGTTTTTTTGCACATTATACGTATGTCTTACTAATACTTTTTAAAGTTTTATCGAGTCTTTTTAGTCTCTTTTGAGTCAAAACAGATCTAGAGTTGTATTGGATGAGAAATAGACCAGTTAGAGGAAAAGAAGAGAAAAAAGTATGATTTGGAGTCTTTTGCGCAGAACAGCCAACCGGAACAGCCTGAGTGCCTGTTCCAGCGACAGAGATAAAAAAAAAAAAAAGTTTTCAAATATTTTGGGATTTTCCCTAGATTTCCTATTTCCTTCTTCTAACTGCCTGTGGCTCCTATATATATATAGTTTCCTATTTATTATTTTAGACATACCTCAATTTTACGCAAGAAAGACATGAGAGAGCTTGTGATTTGCGATTTGCTACTTGTAAGGGAGACGGCTCCATCTATCTCCTAGAGAAGATTATCCTGAACCCTCTGATTTCTAATATTTATTATATGCAGTATTATTCAGAAATCATGTTTCTCTGTTCTTGTGTTATGTCTGAGTAGTCACCAAGTTAGTTTAGGGTTCTAGGATTTTGGATTCGTGAGCTGAAGCATAGATAAGTCATCTTAAGATTGCCTACATTCATATATGTTCTTATTGCTTGCATTGAACCGATCACTTAGTGCATGAATTAGGGTTAATCGATTTAGCTAACCGTTGATTGATAACCTGATATGATTTGAATGAGCTTGCATCCCTAATCAGCGAGAGTAGATATTAGGGTGTATTGTGAACATATCAGACTTGATCTCTAAAGCTTGCTGGCGCGTCTTGATCCAAACGAGAGTTTAGGCATCAAGACCGACCTGCAAAGGAATCGATATCACGAGAGTGGGTTGATTTACCTTGAATGATCCAAGTTTAGACTTGTTATAAACTGAACTTGAATAATTGCTTATTTCGCGAACACCTTGCCTGAAATGAAACCCTAGACTAGCGCCTTTAATCAATTCGAAAACAACCTAATCTTGTTACTTGTTCCTTACGTTATTTACATCTTCTTAAAACCCCTACTTCGTTTTTGCTTAATTCTGATCTCATAAAGATAAAGTGTGAACTGGTCCTCTGGAATTGAATCTAAAAATATTACAACTACACTGTTAAC
The DNA here is from genome assembly GCF_000695525.1 of Brassica oleracea var. oleracea. Classification (NCBI taxonomy): domain Eukaryota; kingdom Viridiplantae; phylum Streptophyta; class Magnoliopsida; order Brassicales; family Brassicaceae; genus Brassica; species Brassica oleracea. The sequence goes on along the minus strand of NC_027749.1, from coordinate 22,459,956 downwards.
TTGACAGTAGATTAAGATCCAATTTTAGTGTATCAAGTTTTGGCGCCGTTGCCGGGGACCAGCTTTTTGCCTTTATTTTTCGGTTATTTGTTTACTCTAAAACTTCTAACTTGTTTAAATCCTTTTTTGCAGTTAAAGACCCAGGTGCATGACCAGTAGACATACTCGGAGCAATAGACACGGGGATTTAATTTCGCTTACAAACCAGGAACTCGCAAGCTTAGAAAGAACCAACCGTCAACAAAAATAAATCACTACAACAATGGCCGACTTTGGCACTCCAGAACAAATGGCCATGTCTATGCAACAGATGCAACAACAGATGCAACAGATGCAAGAGTTACATCAAACAATCGCAGCGCAGCAACTGGCTGCACAGCGGGAACCACCTGTCCCAATTGGTGAGAGAAACCTACCGCGTAACATCCCTGCTACGCGATCTGCTATCGCTCCACCACCATGTCAAAGGGTAGATTTCGAGATAAAACCCGCCATGATCAATCTTGTACAGAGAAAGATGTTTCATAGACTGTCAACTGAGATACCGATGGAACACATTGAAGCTTTTGAAGAGATATGTAGTTTCACTCGCGCAAACGGCGTCCCACCCGACTACATCAAATGCATGTTGTTCCCATTCTCCTTAGCGAACAAGGCTTCACGATGGCTTAAGTCATTACCTACAGGTTCCCTAACTTCTTGGGAACAGGTTAGAGCGGATTTCTTGTGACACTTCTATACGATAGCCAAAACAGCTGCCCTACGGAACAAAATTTCTTCCTTCAAGCAACTCGCTAGTGAACCTTTCAAAGAAGCTTGGGAACGGTTCAATAATACCCTCAGAGAGTGTCCTCATCACGGGTTCGATGATGACAATGTTCTAGGAATCTTCTACGATGGAGTGGAATGGGAGTTCCGCAATGCTCTGAACGCAGCGAGCAATGGAGATTTCATGATCTCAGTTCGTCCAAAAAAAACGAGGAAATTGACCGTTCCAAAAAGGTGAACAGCATGGACACTAGGAAGATTGATGACCTCGCCGCTAAGGTCGATTTGATGCTCAAGAACAGTCAGAATCAGATCTATGTCATGGAAGAAACCAATCTGGAACCAGGTACTACAGATGCTGCAGCAGAAACCGAGACATCGGAAGAAGATCAGCAAGAGGTCAGTTACGTTAGGGTTGGCAGTTCAAAAATTACCATCCAATTACTAATGTGAGGAACAACCCGCATCTTTTCTCGTACAAGACCAATCCAGATAACCCCAACGACAGATCTCAGGGAAATCAGTTCCAAAACACTGGATATCAGAAGTCATACTTCCAGAATCAGAATCAGAATCAAAATGGGAAGATGTTCATCCTCAGCAAGGCTCATAATCAATTTTAGAACCGGCAGAATAATCCACAGGCTGCTCCTGCAACCGCGAGCGGTCCGCCAGATGAGCTTAAGGGAATGATGCAACAACTTCTGCAAGGTCAACAGATTCAAGGGAAAGCACTGAACCAGGTTACAACCAAGATAAACACTCGGATGGACAACATGTTCACGAAATTGAATTCCAAATACGATGCTGTAGCGAGCCACATAAGGCAGATGGACGTTCAGATTGCTCAAACTGCTGAAACAATAAAGAGGCAACAGGGAACACTCCCAGGGAAAACAGACAAGAATCCCAAGGACTGTAACGCAGTCGAGCTGAGAAGTGGAAGACATCTATCAGATCCTGTCCCCAAGAAGCTCACTGCTCAAGAGAAGGGAAAATAGAAAGAGGGAGAACCACATTCACTTGAGGATGTCCACGATGACGATCATGAACTGGAACAACCAATAACCGCAGAACCAGTAGCCCCCACGACGCAAGATCAAGTTGTTCCAACACGCGTCTACATTCCAAAAGTTCCCTATCCAGTCCCAGCTAAGAAATCACGCAAGGATTGCGAAGAGATGAAGTGCAAAAAGATGCTTGAAGAGTTGAACGTTAAGTTCTCTCTCATGGATGCTATTCATATGATTCCTTCAATGCACAGTCTTGTGAAAGGGCTGATCTCCGGGAAGACTTCTGCAGACAACGACATCATGATGGTCTCGAAAGAATGTAGCGCAACTTCAAAACAGAAAAGTCAAGAAATTAGAAGATCCTGGAAATTTTGTCCTATCTGTTCAGATTGGAAAGACAATCTTCGCTTGTTCCTTATGCGATTTGGGTTCCAGTGTGAATCTCATGCCCTACTCAGTTGCAAAACGCATGGGACTAACCAACTTCAAGCCCACCAGGATTTTTTTGGTGTTCGCAGACAGATCAGTTAAGTTGCCAGTAGGTGTTCTTGAAGATCTACAAGTTCAAATTGGTGACACCACTGTTCCTGCAGACTTCGTGGTTCTAGAGCTCGAAGATGAACCAAAAGACCCTCTCATCCTGGGCCGTCCTTTCCTGTGCACAGCTGGTGCAATAATTGACGTCCGCAACGGGACGATTGATCTCCAACTGGGAGATATTGTGATGAAGTT
>NC_027749.1:22431219-22457290 GCF_000695525.1 Brassica oleracea var. oleracea | reverse complement strand
TGAACTCTGAGCTTAATAATGTGGAAACTGCTAAACTATTGTGTGAATTGAAAAAATACCGCAAGGCAATAGGATATTCGTTAGCTGATATTTCTGGTATTTCACCTGATTTATGCATGCATATAATACACTTAGAAGATGAATCGATGACTTCTGTAGAACATCAGAGGCGGTTAAACCCAAATCTAAAAGATGTTGTTAAGAAAGAGATAATGAAACTTCTAGAAGCTGGTGTAATTTATGCTATTTCTGATAGTAAGTGGGTTCGTCATGTTCATGTAGTTCCTAAGAAAGGGGGGATCACTGTGGTTGCTAATGAAAAGAATGAATTGATACCCACTAGGACAGTAATCGGTCACCGTATGTGTATTGATTTTCGAAAATTAAATACGGCTACACGAAAGGATCACTTCCCGCTCCCATTTATTGATCAAATGCTTAAGAGATTGGCCAACCACCCATATTACTACTTCTTAGATGGTTATTTAGATTTCTTTCAGATTTCCATTCACCCATACGATCAGGAGAAGACGACCTTCACATGTCCTTACGGCACCTTTGCCTACAGGAGAATGCTGTTTGGTTTGTGCAACGCTCCCGCGACATTTCAGCGTTGCATGATGTCTATTTTCACTGACCTAATTGAGGATATAATAGAAGTCTTCATGGACGATTTTAGCGTCTATAGGAACTCCTTTTCTGTGTGTTTGTCAAACTTGTGCAGGGTCCTTCAGCACTGCGAGGAAAAGCATCTCGTTTTGAATTGGGAGAAGTGTCACTTCATGGTGCGAGATGGGATCGTTCTCGGTCACAAAATCTCCGAAAAGGGGATCGAAGTGGAGAAGGCAAAGATAGAAGTGATGATGAGCTTACAACCTCCAAACTCTGTCAAAGGAATCAGGAGTTTCCTAGGACATGCTGGCTTTTACAGAAGATTCTTCAAAGACTTTTCCAAAATCGCAAGACCACTCACTCGCCTGCTCTGCAGGGAGACAAGATTTGAGTTCGACAGCGATTGTTTGACAGCCTTCCACACGATCAAAGGAGCTCTAGTCAGTGCACCCATCGTGCAACCACCAGACTGGGAGCTCCCTTTCGAGATCATGACAGACGCAAGCGACTTCGCAGTTGGAGCTGTGCTAGGACAACGAAAAGACAAAAAGCTTCACGTGATTTATTATGCGAGCATGACATTAGATGAAGCTTAGTGTCGCTATGCAACTACAGAAAAGGAACTTCTAGCAATTGTCTATGCCTTTGAAAAGTTCAGATCCTACTTAGTGGGATCTAAGGTGATAGTGCACACAGATCATGCAGCATTGAGGTATTTGATGACGAAGAAGGATGCGAAACCAAGGCCACTCCGATGGATCTTATTACTCCAGGAATTTGACCTAGAAATCAAAGACAAAAAGGGCATTGAGAATGGCGTTGCAGATCACCTCTCCAGAATGAAAATGGATGAAAATACAGCCCTTGATGACACCCTTCCAGTCGAGCATGTCTACTCGATCAGTCATGGAAGCGTCACAGAACAACCGCTCCGTCCAGTTTGCTCCAGCGTTCTGGAACACCTTGTCTGTGCGATCAAAAAGCAACATCCCAATCTTTCATGGTTTGCTGAGATCGCCAACTATCTGGCTGCTGAGAAAGAACCTGTCAAATTCACTGGCAATGACAAACAAAAATTTCTGAGAGGAGCAAGACATTACTATTGGGATGAACCCTATATGTACCGTAGCTGCAAGGACGGAGTATTCCGACGATGTGTAACTGAATTTGAGATTCCAGGAATCCTCTATCACTGTCATGGTTCCTCTTATGCAGGGCACTTTGCGACCTTTAAAACCGTGTCTAAGATCCTTCAAGCTGGTTTTTGGTGGGCAACAATGTTTCAAGATGCCCATTCCTGTATCTCTAGATGCGACTCATGCCAGCGACAAGGGAATATCAGTAAACGGAATGAGATGCCTCAGAACTTCATCTTGGAGGTTGAAGTATTCGATTGTTGGGGAATCGACTTCATGGGACCATTCCCACCATCCTTCAAGAATGAGTACATCTTGGTAGCAGTTGACTACGTTTCTAAGTGGGTGGAAGCGATTGCTAGTACCACAAACGACGCAAGGGTGGTCACTAAGATGTTCAAAACCATAATCTTCCCAAGATTTGGGGTACCACGCGTGGTCATCAGCGATGGGGGTAGTCATTTCATCAACAAGATCTTTGCAGGTCTATTGAAGAAGAACGGCGTGCAACATAAGGCAGCCACACTATATCACCCTCAAACCAGTGGGAAAGTAGAAGTTTCAAACAGAGAGATCAAGAGCATCCTGCAGAAAAGAGTTAACACAAGTCGCAAGGATTGGTCACTCAAGCTAGACAACGCTCCCTGGGCTTACAAAACAGCATAGAAAACACCAATCGGGACCACTCCTTACAATCTGGTGTACGGTAAAGCTTGTCACCTATCGGTTGAGTTGGAGTATAAGGCGCTTGGGCTGTGAAACTACTCAACTTTGACATCAAACCAGCAGCAGAGAGACGATCCATGCAGATTCACGAACTGGAGGAAATTAGGCATCTCGCCTATGAAAGCTCTAAAATCTACAAGGAGCGAACTAAGGCTTACCATGACAAGAGGATCATCAACAGCAACTTTCAACCTAAGGATCAGGTGCTCTTGTTCAACTCAAGGCTATGATTGTTCCCTGGAAAGCTGCGATCTAGGTGGTCCGGACCATTCACCATTAAAGAGGTCCGCCCCAACGGAGCTGTTGTGTTGCTGAACACGAAAGTGGAAGAATTTGTTGTCAATGGCCAACGCATAAAGCCATACCTTGCCGAGACAACAATCGCAGAGGGTGAAGAAATTCCTCTAAGCGGTCCTCCCTTAGCCTAATAGGTCAACCAAGTCAAGCTAGTGACTTAAACCAAGCGCTTGGTGGGAGGCAACCCATTGGTAAGTGTAAATATTTCTTCTAGATTTCGTTTTTGTGTTTCTTTTTACTTTTTGCAGGATAAAAATCAAAAACCCCGAGTTACTAAAAACCGGAACAGTCTCCAATTTTTCGGAGCAGCCGCTCCGCGAAGATGGCTCCCAAGCAAACCAAGGCAGCATCCAGGATCAAGCCACCATATGCTCGGGGTGAACCGGAGGATTACACTGTTCTCCCAACCTACCCATGGCCACGAGAAGAGGGAACCGAGATCTCCATCACAAATCTGAACATCCCAAAGTCCTCGGAGACAAGATGGGATAAGGAAGCCTCACGCCGCTACAACACTGCTCAAAACCAACATCCTCCCCACTCGTTTCGTCGATGCCGGGGCTTTGAGCGACCTATGCCTCCATGAGGATTTACATGCGGTTCTCCATGTGCTGGGAATAGCTGATCTCTGTCACAGAACTCACCCGTTGTACCCTGATCTGGTGAGGCAAGTCCTAGCCACTGCGGAGTTCACTTTCAAAAGGCTCGGTTTCCCGATCTCTGAGGATGCCTACTTCACTTTCTTTGCGAGCGGTGTTAAGCACTCCATTACTTGGAAGCGCTAACAGAGGTCTACGAGATGTCCGAGGAATACACTCAGACGTCCTTTCCAAGGAAGTTTGTTCCAGAGCAAGCATTCTGGAAATTCATCGCTTCAAGGGATTTAAAATCCCGATCAGCCAGTCAGTGTCACATCTGTAACCCTGTTTTGCGCGTTGCTGCTAAGGTCTTGAGAAATATGCTCTTCACAAAGGACCAGACGTCAAAGGTGACACGTGGAGAGTTGCAGATGCTATGTGCCGCTGTTGAGGACGAGCTCAAATCCTCCGACATTGGGATTCCGACCGCGCCGATGACAACTAGTCCTGGTTGTGTGCTTGCTCAGATGTTTGTGGACAAGAAAGCCAGAGTGGTCAAAGGTTCTTTGAAGAAAGACCGTTATGGGAGTTTGCTTACTCCTCTCTTCCGCCACTTAGAGCTTGATCTCAGCGTCTATCAGTGTAACGAGACAATGGCGTTCATTGATATCCCTTACCTGATCAACTGCCAGATTCTACGCGATGAGAACACCTGAACCTTCTTCAGTTAGAACGGGAGAAACCTCTACTGCAAGCTGCCTCAACCGAACATCACCTCGCTAAGTGATGTGACCAACATCTGTTTCGTCCCTGATGCTCAGTATCTCTGCGCCGACCCAAAGTTATCTTACCGTGACGATACTATGGATGATGTTGAGTTTGTTCGCACAGATGGAGGCAACAATGCATATGACCTGGGTCCCCTTGATTACAACGCAGATGCCGCCACCTACCGACGCTGGATGGTAGATTCTCAGCGCAAGAACAATAGTCTTATGAAGAGGATACTGAAGGCGATCACTGGAGGATGCATGGGAGCTCCGAGCACAGCTGAACCCCGTCAAGACCAGTCTACACCACACAGTCATCGTCCAGGGAAGGAGCTAGCATGAACTGCAAAGGGTGACGAAGAGACTCCATGGGCTACTCCACGCAAAAGGAACATGCGTTCCGTGGGCCAGTCCGAGAGCGATGATACTGACTAGGCAGTCTCCTAGTTCTATCTCCAGTGTTATATCCGTTTGAACTCTTTCTATTTTTGTTTATGTTTCCTGCACTTGTTTATTATTTTGGTCTTTCCTCGAATTATTTTCTCACCAGGGATGGTGAGAAGTAAGTCTGGGGGAGGTGATTATCTGCTACAAATCGTTTACTTTTGGTTTTATGTTTAGAGTCAGTCCGCTTTGATGTCATTATCGAGTCAGTTTGTTAAGATCGAGTCAGTCCAAACTTTGTGGGAATCAGGACCTTATTCTATGATGTGTATTAACCACCCTCGTGCTCTAATTCATCTTATTCAGTGACCTTAGCAGAAGCGACAGACGCATATGTGGATCCAGAACACCCTGACATTACATCATCTTGTTCTCCAAAAGCTTTCAGCTTGTCGAGGTTACTCTGGTTTGTTCCGCCCTCATGCATTTGTTATTCAGTATCTTATGTGCAGATATGTATAAAAGGACGAAAGAATCGACACAGTCTCTTACTCGTTGATGCAACAGAAGTTTTTGCTGAAGAATAGGCGGAAGCACATGGAGCAGCCGCTTCGCCGCCGATGATCTAACTAAGAAAAGAAGAGAGACAAGAATGAATGGGAGGTCAAGAACTCCAGTGGCATGTCGCTATCACAATTGTTACCTCCTGCTTCGTCACCATCACCTATGTATTATCCTGATTTCTAATAATAATAAAATAAAATAAAATAAAAATTTAGTTTTATGTACTTCAGAATAAGGTGATGAAGAATGAGAAGATTCTAAAAAAAAAGACAGACGCCACTGATAAATTAGAAGGAGTATAAAGAAAAGATATGAGAACCATTCAGATCAGAGCGACTGTTCCTAAAGAAGAATATGCAAAAACGAGTAGAGGCTGTGGACATCAATGGATCTATCATCTCTTGCAATTTTGCGCGATATCTTGCATCCTCTACGAAATTTGGTAACTCCTAAACACTGATTAGCTCCACTTAAACACAAAAAGGCTTGTTTCATACCTAGACCGTTACTCTATCTAATGCCTATGATGAGAAGCTCACACTACTCTTAATTGAATATACGGAGTTTTGTCTAGAAGGTTTTAATTGAAAGTGGTGGTTGAGGCTTGAAATTTTTAGATTTTAATTTTTTCTTAATTGAATAATTTTTTTCATTTCATGAAAACTAAGTTTTTTGTTTTATGCTTTCATTTATTTGATCAATAACTATGTTCACCTTTCGTTTGATTTTGAATGATCACGTTTGATGTTTTTTTCTTCTTATTTTTGAATCGATTTTACTTATATTTTGGTTACAAAATAGGTACAAATCAAGTACTTTAAAACCGAAGAACTGATTTTACTTATGTTTTGGTTACAAAATAGGTATAAATCAAATGTTTTGAACCGATTGGGACCCGAAACTGAAAGTACATCGGGTTGTAATGGTTCTTTGAAGATTTACTAACCCTGATCCGAACCCGAACTGGTCCCGAACCGAATTTTCATATAATCCGAATGAAACTGATTTTGATAAATTCGAAAAACCGAGATCCGATTGGACAAAACCGAAATCCGATTAGGATCTTAAATGCCCAGGCCTATGAATTGGTGATAGGGACCAAACTTGTTGTGAGGTTTATACGACAAGTTCGTCGTAATAAATCTAGCCATAGATTCTCATAATAATTCCCTGCTTTTGTGCCCACATCATCTGACTTAATCGTGACCGCACATCCAACTACTTCAATATCTAGTGTTTTCTTATTTGGGAGCATTAGAGTTGGTTAATATACCTTCGATTACTCTTACACAATCCAAAAACACATTGTTCACTATAGAATAATTTGGTAGGCCAACTCTAATTTTAAAGTTAGACCACCTTAATGATGTAATGGACTAGTGGTTGGTAGAAATAATTAAGTAGAATTATTATTATAAATAATACTAGTAGTAAATCTCTGCAGAAAAAGAAACACAAAAGCCAACAAGGACGCATGTGACGCGTAGGGAATCTAACACTAAACAATGTCAGACACTGCCCATTTCTTTTCAGATGCACCCACCTGTTTATTTTTCCTATTTTCGTTTTTCTTCAATATTTTTATATTGTCTTCCATAACGAATAGTCGAATAATCTAAACTACTATAATAATAACTCTCAATCAATCACTCCTCCTGAAAACTTGACGTGTCTTCTCTTTCTCTCCTTCTCTTTAAAGCTGCTTCGAGTTAATTAGGGTTCTTCATCTCTTTCTTCCTATAGCCTCTTAAAAGTTCTTTAATCTAAGTTTTTTTTTGACATGTTCTTTAATCTAAGTTTATTTCATTTTTACTTGGTTCGACCAAAAAAAAAAAAAACATATATCGTTTTCTTTTCTTTGCTAAAATCTTTATATATATACACATATATCTCGTTTTTAAAGAGCTATATGGTTTTATGATCGTAATCTTTAGTTTTCTACTCTCTTCCACTTTATTTTGTGGCTTAAACTTATAGGATTATGTTTATATCTGATAGAAATTTTCTTTAGCTTAGATCATATGAGTTAAGATATCTTGAGCCTACATAGTTTTTTTAGATCTGATACATATCATATGAGTTCAGATATCTTGAGCTTACATAGTTTCTCAGATCTGATGCATATCATAAATGGATCTTGATTTGACAAGCATCTTTGTGTTCTGTCAGATTTTGGCCTTCCAATATAATTTTCATGAGAACAACAAAAATACAGAAGTAGAGCTCCTTAAAGTTCAAACGAGAGTTTAGCAGGGTAAAGAAAAGCTGCTAAGCTATGGATCCCATAAGCCCTAACCTTAAACATAGAAAAAGGATTTGGTTATATGGCTTGCATATCTCAGGAGCTTTAACTTGCCCTTTAATGGCTTTTACTCTTCTTTGGATTGAAGGGAGCTCTACATCTTTCAATTTATCTAGATTTATTTATCTACAGTAATGAATGAATTTAGTGTTGATTTTTAATTTTCAGTATTGACAAGCATCCCTCCAAAGGACGGTGCTAGTTAATTTTGCAGATGCTGTTTTTTATGGTGATTGTTTTGATTCTTGAGCGATGTGTAAGTAATTGGGGTAAATGAAATGCTTCAGTATATGCGACGATCCATATTTATTTGTAACTTTCTAAATGTTTTGGTTCTTTATTATCAAAAGCAATGCTTTTATTTTTTATTTTTATTTTTTATGATTATATCTTTCCTGGTGGTCAATCGGAAGAGGTACCGGTGGTCAATGGGAAGAGGTGCTATTGGTTTATATATTCTGGTTGATTTAGATTTCGTATAGTATTTATAAATTTAAGTAAAATATACAAATTTTCAAATTTTTTCGGATTAGTATTTATAAATCCGGAGGTTTTTTTTCGGATTTGAATTTTTGTATTTTTAACTAAGAAATCTATTCAAATCCATTATGAAATCAAATCTACGAATGAATAACATTTGATTTAAATTAGAATTTATGAATCATTAAACCAATAACATATATTTTAATATATATTTTAAAATTATAAAACTAATATCACTAAAATTAGTTTGGATTTTCAAATCTATCTCAGTGTTCAAAGTTCAAACTATTGCTATCTGCATAAACTCTTTCCGTGTCAATCATCTGATAAGATTTCAGATAATCCATTTGTATTATGATAATTAATTAAGAAAAGTAAAAGCATTGAAGGATAAATAATTTAATTAATTTGAACAATTGTAACTTGAGGAATAGGAGTTCACTGAATAGTGGCTCTTTATGCGAAATCTAAATTGATAACTTATTAAAGATTGAAGGCTACAATTGTGTAGAGTAGAATAATTGTGTAGAGTAGAATATTATGCTGATCGACATACATTTAAAAATTTATAGTACAGTGCATATATGTATGATCACTTGTTTCAGAGAGAATATATATAGCAGTTTTTTATTATTGCTCAAAAGGGTAATGACTAAACTGTAACTTTCTGTTTGCTTATTTCTCCATTCGTTCAGTAATTACAGTTAGCCTCAATAAAACAAATGATTTAATACATGATAAGGTCGACGTGTTAATTAACTTTTAAAATATACAATGCAAGCTGCAACGGCACAATTGATCATTTTTAGCCTGGCTCTACGCCTATACCCAAAATCCGACTGACACTCAAGTCAATTCCGTCCCACTAGGCAACGTGAAACAGTATAAAACACACCGTTATCTTTTGTGCAATGCAGATAACGCCTAATGGCAAAAATCAGAATCACTTAGTGTTTATATATCAAACATAAAAAGTCAAACACATAAAATTTATAGGATGCTGAGAATACCAATCAAAAACAAAAAATGCATTTGTTACTAGTCGGTCAATAACACGAAAATGCGAGATTATTGAAAAGCGACTTTGTACGTTTTATCATACATTAATTCATGCTCTCTCCATTCTTCAATGATAAAATTTTGAATAAAAGTTTCATAAAGATAAAATTTAGGTATTTTATAAATTTTTTACTATATAATAATAATAAATTGTAAATTTCAAAAAGTTAATTAAATTTATTGTAATTATTGATTTAAATTTATTGAAAATTAATAAATATGATGCATTTATGATATATATTTAATGTGTGTTTTTAATATGTATAATTTTTTTTATGAAAAATATAATAGTTGTAGAAGAGAAGCAATACTTAAAAGTAAGTACCAAAAGGAAAAAAATATATATACATATTTTTGTGATTCAAACACGTCGAGTGCAGCCCTGGTCGAATTTGTACCTTTTTAGTTTGTAAAATGTTATTTCTTCTATTATCAAGGGAAGTAGGGTGTTTCAGGTGTGGGCGTTCGGATTCGGATCTGGTATTCCGGATTTTTGGGTATAGAGGTATAGAGGTGTAAAACCCGTTCGGGTATTTCTGAACTTCGGGTCGGGTTCGGATATTTTTAGTTCGGATTCGGTTATTTCAGATCGGGTTTGGATATTTAGATTTTGTAAAAAAAAATTAATTTTTTTCATTTCTCAAATTTTTTGTATTTAAAAATATAACTTTCAATTAACTAATTTTTTATTTTTAATAGATTGAATAGTTAATAGATTTTGACATAACATTTTGAAACTAAAAAGACATTAATTTGGTTATTGTTTTACAATTTTGGATGTAACTTTTTGTTAATTTTTGAAATAAAAAGTTTGACATGCATTTTAAGTGAATAGCAAATCATTTTCTCCGTAAATATATGTATTTCATATGAACTTAAAGTATTTGTAGTATCTATATAAATATTTTATATAAAATGAGAGATGTAGCTAGAAATATAAGGTTAATTATACATATGTTTGGTTATCTTCGGATATCCATTTGGGTTCAGATATTACCCGTTCGGATTCGGATATCCAATATCTCCTAATTCAATATCCGTTCGGATATTTTGCTACTTCGGTTCAGATTTCGGTTTTGATTTTTCGGATCGGGTTCGGATGCAGATTCGGATATCCGGTAAAATGCCCACCCGTAGGGTGTTTAATTCGGTAAAACCAAACCAAATAAAATTAAACTGAACTGAAATATAGAAAGCGGTTTGGATTTGATAATACATAATAAACCGAATGGATGTAATATTTTAAAACCGCAATATATGGATATGGTTCAGTATATAAACCGATCCAACCAAATAAACCAAATAAATCAAATATTTAAAATATATTAGTATACTTATATGTATAATTTATTTATTTTATTAATATGATATTCATAACTAAAACATTGATTTCAACAAATTTTTATTTTGTTTTAAGTTGAAAGAATTATTTTATTTTTCTAATTTTCATCAAATTAAATAAAACATAATTTTTATTGGTAAATTGTTGTGTTAAAATATAATTATTTAATAATATTATAATATTACTATTTTCTTATTTTTATTTTCATACAAAAACGTAAATATTATATTTAAAAGTTAGATAAGAAATTAATATTATGTTTTAATAAATTTAATTTCTAGTCATATAAACTAAAGTTTGTTATAAAAGATAAATATAATTATAGCTTTTGTTATAAAACCAAAAAATGAACAAAAACCGGACCGAAATACATATTGAATACGGCTAAGTGAAAAAATAAAATACCATTGTAATTTACTTGTTTTGTTTAATTTTGTAAAGAGACATGGACCGAGCCCTCGTCTACCGAAATAATTATTTAACGCATGTTTAAAACTTAAACCCATCCAAAGGCCATTAGTGCCATCTCTACTCGTTTTCCTTAGACAGTCAGACTATCTCACCATATAAATATTTTCCACATTTTCCTTTCGTTGGAAACCCCATTGTCCCGGAAAAAGAGGGGAAGCCTTTTAGTTTAAAGAAACTAATCTAAGCATCGACAATGGCGGAATGTCTGGTATTGAAGAGCACGATGCTTGCTCACACTGACATGATCACAGACATCACTGCACCGGTCGATAACACTGTCATCATCATTGTAAATGCAATAATGTGAGTTAAGCACATAGTACACCAGATAATATCTGTACAAAGATACGCCTTATTACTAGCTAGTATTATTTTAAAAGCGAACTTACAAGTCTCTCTTTAAACAGAACTCGAACAAGATCAAGACCCTTCTTGATTTGCTCCCCTAGCCTCACACGTCCTAAGATCGAATACAAGATCTCTAGAATTTCTACCCCTTAGCCCTTAGTGTTATTCACTCGCTTACAAGTTTAGCGAACTCCACTCTTATGCTAAGAATACAATTCTCTTGACTACCCTAATCCACAGGTCGAGTATGACTATATATACAATACAACCAAGTCGGCTATCCACGCCTATATACCTAATATTCACTATCTACCAAAATAAGACAAGTTCCCTAAAACCTCTGCAAGGTCTTTTAGAAACTTCCCATCGTGAGATCTCCCTTCTCCAAGGTGAATCTCTTCAATCTTGCTCCCCAAGATGTCTTCGTATTATCTTCGCCTTGGTCCGCAATCCATTCTTCAAGTCGCAATCTTTATCTTGACTTGCTCATCCGCACGTACACTTCTCTGTTGCAGACTCTGCTCCATTCGCTGCTGTACTTGCGTCTGTATCAGAACGTCCATTTGATCTTTGCATCTACAATCTCCCCCTTTTAGCTTTGGATGTCTCTCAAGTACCTGCATAGATCCGCTCAAACAACACTACAAGAAAAATATCCTTTCTTAGCATAAGAAAACAGCTATAATATGTTTTTGTTAGCGTTATTGAAACCGCTATGTCTGCCCCAGCTATCTTAGGTCTCCCATATATAATAGCATTTTTTAAACATTATTATATAAAGAGCATATGATAGCTTTGTTTTTAACTTGCTATGGTTAGTGAAATCTTATGGTAGCTTTTATTTTGAACGTTATCATATGTTCTATCTTAGTAATGTATCAATGCTATATTTGTAATCGGTTATGTGCTATTAGAACCTGTTCATAGAAACATGTTTTGTTGTAAATTAGATTGACATAAAAAATAATATTCAATTTATATTTCATTAATAAACCAAAATGTACTTATATCAGTACCACAAACATGTAAACATTTTCATCAAATCTTACACAAACATCATTACAATATCAGAACTAAATATAAAAAGACAAGAAAACATGGGGAACTAAATCAAAACCATGAGCTCCCATTTTCCTTCTTGGCCTTAGCATGTATCTCTCAGAGAAAGCGTAGTGGATGCACTTTAATAACCAGACTCCCGTTAACTGATATGTCTTAGCAGTGGGGACAAAAACAGATTTTGCTTATGTTCATAAAGTATATGATCCTTTTTTAACATAAAACCAAAATAGATGAGAGGAAGAAAGATAAACCTGATGATTAGGATTCTGAAATACAAAAATTCTTAAGGTTTTTACACAAAGACAGTTCCGCTGGTTTGGATTCAGTACACCGACTAAAATCTGCAAGCAGATTTAATGAGGTGTCACTCACACAAGCAGTATCGAAAGATCAGACATTTTCCTGACCAAGATCAACTAAATTGCTTTAATAGAATTTTAATGAGAGAGAGAGGAGACATGCCTTTAGAAAGGGTACCATTATCCACACAGCCATTGGGACCAAGAAGCATCTGTAATTGACCAGAAGGAATCAGTAAGCAACGATGAAAGGAACATTACTAGCAATTATGTTCTCACAAGACCACTATATAATCACACATGCCAACAAATTGCCTATGTTCATAAAGTATGATCCTTTTTTAACATAAACCAAAATAGATGATCAATATTGTAGGAGTGAAGAAACATAAACCTGATCAGGATTCTGAAATACAAATCACATAAGTCTGTGCCATTTACCCAATGTAAAGCCATTTCACCAGTCACTGCGCTTGTGCTAGAGGAACATGATTCCGACCGTTTCTGCATTTTCACTTCATCGTATTGAAGTACACTCATGTCTCCGGAGTTTGGTGTCCAATGAGCAGTACATGTACACCACGGATAAAATGATAGAACAATCATAAATACTATTAAAAAAACAATAAAAAAGGTTCAGCTGTCTAAGCTTATGAATTAAGAATGGATAATACATTCACTTCATAGTCTATAAGTTTAAGAAATGTATACTTACTTCTTCTTGATAACTAGGATCTGAAGTAACCCAAGAGCCATTGCAGATGATGAATTAGAGAGTCTGGATCTGATGTGTAGATCTTCTCTTAACACAAAGCGATGCATCTCAAAACCTCGCAAGCTGAAGAAAAGGATGTGAGCTTAAGTTTCAGTGATCCAAGCCTATCAATATTGTATTCTAGTAAATTGGACTACACTAACACGCAGATATTAAATTATCTAGAAACAAGGCTTAACATGATTTTCAAAATATTTCAGTCAGACAATATTTAAACGTATACAATATCAACTTCAGTTCAAATTGACAACGCAAAAAGAGTATAGCGTGAATGATGGTTCAGAATCTTGACTGGAGAAAGAAAAATACAATGAAAACTGAGAGAAACTATTATAGTTAGGTCCTAAACAAAACTCAATCTCCCAATCACTTAATTAAGGTGTACTAAATAACCGCACACAAGAAAAATCAATAAGAAACAGAGATATATGCAAGTCATACCAGAAAGAGAAGGAACATATTCAAATTCTGACAAGCTTCTATTAAGATACCATCTGCTCCAACCGTAAAACTTCTTCATTTAACTTACAAACTTCAACCTGCAAGACAGAAATTTTTTATGAACACAATAGAGTCATTCGCTTTTAATCATAAGCTAATGCCTACCATGATACTAAAACTGTCTCTTAGAAAGAGATAATCAGACATGTTCCCTGAAGTTAAACTTCTCAAAGATTTGCTTGAACTCAACATTAAAACCATCTTCAAACTCGGGCTGCTCTGGAACATACTCAACCACAATCTGCTCAGATACATATGAGAAAACAAAGATCAGAAATCACAAACCCTAGAAAATATTCAGTCCAATTAATAGAGTGGGAGAAAGATAACACGAAACTAACCTATATCTTCACCGCTGTCTTCCTATTCCTCATTATTCTCCGCCTCCGCTAACGAGGAAAGGAAGCTCGGAACTGTGTTCGTCTCTGTCAAAATGCCGTCAGATTCAAAACAGAGGGAGTGAGAGAGAGAGAGAGAGAGAGAGAGATATAGAGATAGAGCGAGGACCTCGCGGATGGTGAAGAGTCGGTTTTTTTCCTCGTCTGATTCAACTGAGCTTGGATCCGTTCACAACTTCAGGTCATCCTCCTCTTTTCAACCAAGCTTGAGTTACAGAGCACGAAATCGGCCTTCAAGGTGTCGACAGAGAGTTTCGTCGGTTGGAGATAGGGTAACGGTGACGGGATTAGGGTTTGTTCTCGAGAGAGTTCTCTCTGTGACTCTAATAACTTTTTTTTTGTTTTCTGTGCGAAGACTGAATTTTTTTTTCCTTACGTAGTCTAAGTCTTAAAGCAAAGAGGGAACTAATTAAGTACTTCGCGGTTGTCGAAATTTTACCAAGTATAGGCGGCATCCGTGTTTTCTTTTCCCGCTTTCTAATTTTTCATGGTAGCATTAAGTTAATGCTATGAATACTTTCCCAAAACGAAAAACTAATCTGTCGTAGCAGTTTGAAAATCCGTGCTATCCCGAGGTGCTATCAATACCCTTATTTCTTGAAGTGCAACCACACACATTCGAACATATATATCCTGAATAATACGTGCATTAAAATTGAAATGAAGATTCAAAACATGCGAGTTCAAGAGTTAGAGATAAACATAAAACCAAAACCACAAAAAACCAGCAACATTGTTTTATCTCTCACTCCCCCATAATTAATTCACTTAGAGAAAACTAAAATTTTCTTCCCCATAATCTAGTTCTCATGGTCATCCTGCTGCTGCGGATCGTCTGCCTCTTCTTCTCCCTCTGCTTGAGAGCATACAGAGTTAAAATTCATAAAGATCAGAGTAAATAAATAACCAGATAGAAGACTTACTTGGGAACATCATGCTTGCAATCTGTCCCACGACGCTCGTCAGAGTCTGCATTGCAGTTACAAGCTGTTGAATTGCTGCGGAGGTCGTATCTAGAGCCAGCTTTGCCTCTTCAGCATCTATCGGTTGTCCTGGAGCTGCAATGGATCCGAGGTGAATGATCTCGAACGTTCCAGCACGCCGCGGAGACTGTCTTGGTGGCACATACCCATAAGGATCAGTCCTCTCAGGTCGAGGAGTGCTTGAAGGTGGTCCAGAAGAAGGTGCTGCAGTTGATGTTGATGCAGATTTTCCTTTCTTCTTAGCCTGCCTCTGAGCCTTCTTTGCAGCTTCTCGTTCTTTCTTTTGGTTCTTGAGATAAATCTCCCCCAAACGTTTCTCCCTTGGCTTTCTTTGCATCTCGAATTGAGTTTGAAGCACTCCAAAGATTGTGCGAGGAAGAATTAGCCAGCGCATATCTTTCTTACCTCCCTCCTTCTGAAGTACTGCTAGGTTCAGAATCTGGGCATAAAACATCTCTCCAACATCAACTCTTATTCCGTGAAACATCTTGTAGATGAGTCGAGCACGATCAGCCATACAACATTATTGTGAGAGGATGGCACCCAGTTGTATGCTGAGAGGATCACAAGTGCAGCCTTGCACGGAGACAGATATCGCGTTGTGAGATTCCTGAGACTCAATGTGCCTTCTGTCAGGAATTCTGCCACCTCATCAATCGTGAGTGCATTAGCCATCTCATCAGCTTTCACTTTTTCTTCTGATAATGGCTTGAGATTCAAGTACTCATTGATCTTGGTTGGAGAGAATTCAAACCTCTGGCCTCGAACGGTCACTTTCACCCTATCCTTGGATGCTCTGGTGATTTCTCCAGGCAGTGCAGCGTAAAACTCCTTCACAATTTCTGGAATGTACCCAACCAGACCTGTGACCGTTCTCTCTAAGTGACCTTTATTGATGACATCAAGAAATCCCCAGGTGTCTTCAGCGTCCAAATCAATAGATCTCTCTGGTATGATTTTTCTGGATGAGAAACTTTCATACCTATGTTCAGCCACAAGCTCTGCATTCACTGATTTCCTTGTTGCCCTTGTTGAGGATCCTTTTGCCACAGTTGGTGGTGTAGATGTCTGAATCTCTGCGACTGATGGGGTAGACTTTCTTGTTGTCTTCCTCACATGATTGTTTCTTTGAATCGATGCTGGAGCCTTCCTTTTCTTGCTTTTGGCCTTCTTTTTGATGTTGATCAGTAGCTCCACATCCTCAACATCAACTTCTTCAACACCTTCTGACTCGGTCTTCTCTGATTCATCTCTTTCTTCGGATTCGTTCCCAGGAGTCACCTTGACCTGAGTTGATTCGATGATTGGCTCTGCATAGTCTGATTTCTCTGTCATCTGTTTGATACGCCTTAGAAAGGATCACTCAACCGGATTGGAAAAGATATGAACTCCGAAAGAGATCTGATGGATCGATGGGTCTCACAAAGGTTGCAGATTGGCCTTTGATATTCTCGAACCAGATTGTTGCCGGATGTGACGCACCGGTCCAACAAAGAGCCGATCTTGAACCGTTGCTTGATATGACTCACAAGACCAACAGACAAGAAAAGTTTGCTTGGAGCTAGCCACACCAAGGAAACAAGAGAAGTACTTATCGAAGAACAAAGAGTAAAAACTCAAAAGTTGAAAAGAAAAATGGAATGTTTTTATTATGAGAAGTGTTAGCATATTTAAAATAAAAAAAAAGACATAAAAATGTATTAATGTTAGATTTAGAAATCGGATCTGGATCAGAAAATTAAAGACAATGCATTTGGATCTCAGATCTGATCAAGGAGACTCTTCGGCTAACGTCCAGGTTCGTCTGAACCAAGTGGTTCCTTCGCGGTAAGGAGCAGGACGGTCTTGGCGCAACCCGGACAGTCCGTTGGGTAAGGCTCATGCGCCAACTTGGTTCCAGCACGACCCAAGTCTTTGGACAGTTGAAGAATCCGTGCCTTAGAGAAATTTTGATCATTAAAGTTTCAAGAACTGATCATACTGGCCGGCTGATCCATCAGTACGTTCGTCGGGACACTCGGCTCGGATCAGACAGACCAAAAGGGAAAGACTATGGTCTGTCTCGGTTTCCACTCAATCAAAGTGAGTTTTGGCTTGACCATCAGTCTTGGCTTGGCGAGTTGGCCGGGGAGACGAGCTCCGGTACGGTCGGTTCGATCATCTGGACGTGGTTCCAGCCTTAGCTCCTTTCCGGCTGCTCACAGGTCGATCCGGTACACGGCTCGGTCTGTCTGTCTAGAACGATCGGCTGCTTGAACCTCGGTTGGAATGATCTGATTGTCCTGATCTCCATCCTGGCCTGGTTCCATGTACTGATCCATGTACTGAGGCACATCATTCCCTCCCTCTTGAAAAGGATTTGTCCATAAATCTGGATCATCTGCAAGAAAAGGAGATAGATCATAAACATTAAAGCTTGAAGAAATGTCATACTTACCTTGCAAGTCAAGTTGATAAGCATTGTCATGGATTTTCTTAAGGATCTGAAAAGGACCATCGGCCCTAGGCATGAGTTTGAAATTTCTTTCTTCCGGAAATCGTTCCTTCCTAAGATGGACCCAAACAAGATCACCCTCCTCGAAAATGACCTTTTTTTTCTTGTTTGCCTTTCTTGTGTACACCTCGGTTTTGGATTCATTGTTGGCGCGAACTGTCTCATGCAACTTCTTGATCGTGTCCGCCTTCCTCTTGCCATCTATACTAACTCTTTCACTCAAAGGCAAAGGCAAAAGATCAAGCAGAGATAAGGGATTGAAACCGTAAACAACCTCAAAAGGAGAAAACTTGGTAGACGAATGCAACGAATGATTGTAAGCAAATTCAACATGAGGCAAACATTCTTCCCAAAGTCTAAGATTTTTCTTAACCAATGATCTAAGCAATGCATACAAGGTCCGGTTCACAACCTCAGTTTGACCATCAGTTTGAGGATGACAAGTGGTGGAAAACATCAATCTAGTTCCTAGCTTAGACCATAACGTTTTCCAGAAATAAGTAAGGAACTTAGCATCACGATCAGAAACAATGGTCTTAGGCATTCCGTGCAATCTAACAATTTCCCTAAAGAATAGATCAGCAACGTGCACGACATCATCAGTCTTATGACAAGGTATGAAATGAGCCATTTTAGAGAATCTATCAACCACCACAAAGATAGAATCTCGATCAGATTTAGACCTAGGCAATCCAAGCACAAAGTCCATAGATATGTCAACCCAAGGATGAGAAGGGATGAGAAGGGCAGAATACAAATCTTGGTTTTTGGATTTAGACTTGGCTTTCTTGCAAAACACACATCGGCCACAAATCCGTTCCACATCCTTCATCAAACTCGGCCAATAAAAATGCTTATACACCACCTTGTGCGTTTTCTTGACCACAACGTGTCCCATAAGGCTTCCTCCATGAGCCTCCCTGAGAAATAACTCCCTCAAAGAACATTGGGGCACACACAAACGGTTATCAAAGAATAAAAATCCAGAAGTTTGATAATACTTTCTATAGGCCGTTTTGGAACACTTTCTGAACACTTCTTTGAAATCTGAATCAGTTGCATAAAGATCTTTGATAAATTCGAAACCAAGCAACTTTGTTTCAAGAGCTGAAAGAAGAACATACCTCCTGGACAAGGCATCGGCCACCACATTTTCCTTGCCTTGTTTGTACTTGATCACATAAGGAAAGGTCTCAATGAACTCGACCCAACGGGCATGTCTCTTGTTCAGCTTCTGCTGGCCTTTAAGATGTTTCAAGGACTGATGATCCGTGTGGATCATAAACTCTTTTGGCCAAAGATAATGATGCCATGTTTGAAGAGCCCTCACCAAAGCATACAACTCCTGGTCATAAGTGTTAGTTGAGCGTGGCTCCTCCAAGTTTCTCACTGAAATAAGCAATGGGTTTCCTATCCTGCATCAGAATAGCACCAATACCAACACTCGAAGCATCACATTCAATCTCAAAAGTTTTAGAGAAATCAGGAAGAGTAAGCAAAAGAGCTTGAATTAACTTTCCTTTTAGAATCTGGAATGCCTCTTCTTGGGCTTGTTCCCACTTGAACCCAATGTTCTTCTTGATCACTTCAGTAAGCGGAGCGGCTATGGTACTGAAGTTCTGGACGAATCGTCTGTAGAAGCCGGCCAGACCATGTAAACTCCTTACTTCGCCCACGGTCGTTGGACTCGGCCAATCTCGGATGGCTTTGATCTTTTCCTCGTCCACTCTAAGTCCATTAGCACCTAAAACAAAGCCTAAGAACACCACGTGATCTGTTCCAAAAGAGCATTTTCCAAGATTTGCAAAAAGTTTTTCTTTCCGTAGAACATCAAGAACAGATTTCAAGTGCATCTTATGGTCATCAAGGTTCTTGCTGTAGATAAGAATATCATCAAAGTAAACAACAACGTAATGACCAATGAAAGACCTTAAGATATGATTCATCAAACGGATAAAAGTGCTAGGTGCATTAGTAAGACCAAATGGCATGACAAGCCACTCATACAATCCTAGTTTCGTCTTAAATGCAGTTTTCCACTCATCACATGCTTTCATTCTAATTTGGTGATAGCCACTTTTCAAATCAATCTTAGAGAATACTGACGAACCATGTAACTCATCTAGCATGTCATCAAGCCTAGGAATGGGATGCCTATAATTTACCGTAATGTTGTTGATGGCACGACAGTCCACACACATGCGCCAAGATCCATCCTTTTTAGGCACTAGGAGGACTGGCATAGCACAAGGGCTAAGGCTCTCCCGGATGTAGCCTTTCTCCAGAAGATCACCCATCTGCTTCTGAAGTTCCTTGGTCTCCACTGGATTGGTTCTATAGGCTGGCCGGTTCGGTAGAGTTGCTCCCGGAACAAAATCGATCTGATGTTCTATGCCTCGCACTGGTGGCAATCCCTTAGGATTCTCATCTGGAAAAACATCAGAAAAATGCTGCAAAACATCTAGCAACTCACTCGGAATCTCCGGTGCAAGGTCAGAAGAAAGTGAAGCCATAAGAGATTCTTTATACACAAGTAAAAGAAATGGCTTTTGAGAGTAGAGAGACCTCTTGACCTGACTTTGTTTTATGAAGAAGTTGGAGTTCCGTTGAGATGACTCATGCTCGTCCGACTTAGGTTCCTGGTCGCGGTTCTTCTTGAGTTGGACCTGATCTTGGTGAACCTCTAATGGAGACTAAGGCACCAACATGAACTTCTTTCCTTTATGGTCAAAGGAGTGTCGGTTTGTGAAGCCATCATGGACGGCTCTCTTATCAAACTGCCATGGACGGCCTAGAAGGATGTGACAAGCGTCCATAGGAAGAACGTTGCAAACAACCTCATCCTCATATCGTCCAATGGTAAGAGGGATCGTGACTTGTTCCTTTACATACTGCTCACAGGTTTCATTGAGCCATTCCAACCTGAAAGGACGAGAAAGAGGTCGAGTACCTAGCCCTAGCTTCCTGACAAGAGTATCACTAGCAACATTAGTACAACTCCCACCATCAATGATCAAAGAACAAACCTTTTCAGAGATTAAACAACGAGAATGAAAGAATTCTCCCTTTGTTCTTTTTTCATTGGTTTTGGGCTGAACACTCAAGGAACGTCTAGTGACCAATAGTGGTCCATAAGCTGGGTGGTCAAAGCTGTCCTCCTCATCAAAGATCGGCTCAGAATCAGTGTCAAAGGCCGGGCCAAGATAGTCGTCCGTGTGGCCGTCCATCTCATCAAAGATGGGATCATTCCAAGCCTTCCTAGCAACGAGCAATGGTCCGTGATGTGGGTAGTCGAAGGACTCCTCTTCCTCATCAAAGATAGGACCAAGATCCTCCTTGTCCCCCTGTTCATCCTCGGACTCAACCTCTCCATTCTCCATGAGAATCATTACTCTTTGGTTCGGACATTTGTTGGCATAGTGTCCTAGATCTTGACACTTGAAGCATCTGATGTCTCTTGCACGGCTAGGATTCTCACTAGATTTTCCTTTGTCAACACGAGCAGGAACATCAGTTTTTAAAGCTGCAATTGTTGTGGAAGAAGACTTACCTTTGTCTTGATAACTTGGCTTAGGAGAAAAGGACGGTTTAGGAGTAAAGGTCGGCTTTGAGTAGCTCTTTCTATTGACCTGTTGTTCGATCAAGATGGCCTTTTGCAACATCTGCTCCACGGTTCCATACTCTTGAAGCTCCATTCGGTCTTAGATGTCTCGGTTGAGGCCGGATAGGAATCTAGCCATAGTAGCGTCCATGGGCTCGTCCACATCGGCCTTGATCATCAAAGTTTCCATCTCCTGGTGGTAGTCTTCCACGGTCTTGGTGCCTTGAAGCAAATGTCTGAGTTTCTGGTGGAGGTCTCGGTGATAATGGGCAGGAACAAAACGTCTCCTCATCAGCACGGAAAGCTCGTCCCATGTCTCAATCGGTCTTTCACCTGTTCTCCTCATGTGGGTCACAACTTGATCATACCAATTAATAGCATAGTCGGAGAATTCAGTAACAGCTAGTCTAACTTTCTTAAGTTCAGAAAAATTTTGACAATCAAAGAGATGTTCAATTTTTCTTTCCCATTCAAGAAAAACATCAGGATCATTTTTACCCTCAAAAGGTGGGATTTTCAGTTTCAATCCTCCTAAGCCATCATCAGTACGTCCATTTCTAGCAAAAGGATTGGTATCACCTGGTTCCTGGTTTCTGTGACCTCTCCTAGGTCGATTGGTGGATTGGACGTCGTCCTCATGAGAGTCCTCTTCTCGGATCTCATCATCAGACCGGTTCGGCCTCCTTGGGCGATCTCTCTTGGTTCCGGTTCGAGGACGCGGCTGTTGACTGTTCTGGATCTCATCTAGCCTTAGATGGATCTGCTCAAGACCTGCATTCATAAGATTAGTAAAATAATCATTCAAGGCTCGCATCTGCAAGTTAGATAAATCGGCCACAGAGTTTCCGGGTCGGCTCCTTTCGTCTCCACTACTCATGGTTTCCTGAAAATTCTTAAACACAAAACTTTAGATAAAATCCTCACTCTCTCAAGTGTTTGATCTCACCCACACATGTGTTTCTCTCAGATTTTTGGTGATCACTCAAAAAGCCTTATAATCAAGGTTCTAAGAGTTCTGATCAAGGAATCCCAAGGGACAAACTTCAAACAAACAAGGGAATTTTTTTCCTTTTTTGTAAGATAGATAGAAAAGAGAGAACTTTTGGTTTTGAAATCCGTTTTAACCACCTCAAAGGCTAGATTTCTCCTCAACCAGCAGGTTTTCTCTTCCACCACCAATCCACAAATCAACTCTTTGAAATTTTTTTTTTTTTTAAATCGTAGATCTCCTTTTTTTTCTAGTAAATGGTAATGAGGGGCCCGGATTTAAGATAGAAAGAAGAAGAAGAAATGTTTATGAAATGGGAGATGAGAAGATGAACAAAATAGACAATACGGGAAGAGATCGGCTATGATACCATTTTGATATGCCTTATAAAGGATCACTCAACCGGATTGGAAAAGATATGAACTCCGAAGGAGATCTAGTGGATCGATGGGTCTCACAAAGGTTGCGTGTTGGCCTTTGATATTCCCAAACCAGATTGTTGCTGGATGTGACGCACCAGACCGACAAAGAGGCGATCTTGAACCGTTGCTTGATATGACTCACAAGACCAACGGACAAGAAGAGTTTGCTTGGAGCTAACCACACCAAGGAAACAAGAAAAGTTCTTGTCGAAGAACAAAGAGTAAGAACTCAAAAGTTGAAAAGAAAAATGGAATGTTTTTATTATGAGAAGTGTTTGCATATTTAAAATAAAAAAAAGACATAAAAATGTATTAATGATAGATCTAGAAATCGGATCAGGATCAGAAAATTAAAGACAATGTATTTGGATCTCAGATCTGATCAAGGAGACTCTTCGGCTAACTTCCAGGTTCGACTGAACCAAGTGATTCCTTCGCGGTAAGGAAAAGGACGGTATTGGCGCGACCCAGACAGTTTGTTGGGTAAGGCTCATGCGCCAACTTAGTTCCAGCACGACCCAAGTCTTTGGACAGTTGAAGAATCCGTGCCTTAGAGAAATTTTGATCATTAAAGTTCAAGAACTGATCATGCTGGCCGGCTGATCCATCAGTACGTTCGTCGGGACACTCGGCTCGGATCAGACGGACCAAAAGGGAAAGACTATGGTCTGTCTCGGTTTCCACTCGATCAAAGTGAATTCTGGCTTGACCATCAGTCTTGGCTTGGCGAGTTGGTCGGGGAAGACGAGCTCCGGTACGGTCGGTTCAGTCATCTGGACGTGGTTCCAGCCTTAGCTCCTTTCCGGCTGCTCGCGGGTCGATCCGGTA
This sequence comes from Brassica oleracea var. oleracea, assembly GCF_000695525.1. Classification (NCBI taxonomy): domain Eukaryota; kingdom Viridiplantae; phylum Streptophyta; class Magnoliopsida; order Brassicales; family Brassicaceae; genus Brassica; species Brassica oleracea. Next base: position 22,433,867 of record NC_027749.1, on the reverse strand, counting down.
CACGGCTCGGTCTGTCTGTCTGGAACGATCGGCTGCTTGAAACTCGGTTGGAATGATCTGATCGTCCTGATCTCCATCCTGGCATGGTTCCATGTACTGATCCATGTACTGAGGCGCATCATTGTTCATCCTCGATGTGAGGCTCTGCTGGATCTGATTCAGCGTCAGATTCAGTGTTGAGATTCTTAGTCGCAGTGCCGAACACATCCAATCTGGACTGAAATGTTTGACTTCCCTGCGGAGTCGTCTGCTCTTCATCATCGGAGTAAACCACGAGACTCAACAGCGGTGGGTTTGAAGCTTTACCGGCGGCGGAGGTGCTTTTGGTCATCGACATGATTTCTTGAGAGAGAGAGGGAGAGTTTTACTTTCTTTTGAAGGTTTTGAGCTTTGAGAGCAAAGAGAGTTGTGAGAGAGATAAGTTGGCGTCTAGGGTTTATCAAAGGGGTAAACATTTCTTTTTTGGTACATCACCCCATGATCTCCTAGATATTCGCCATATCTCCCACTCTCTCTAAAATGGAAGTTTTTCAAATTTCAAAAATTCAAAATCTTCCATTTAGGCTCACACGATCTTTCTTCCCTTTTCTCTGATGTTGACACGTATTATCCACTCAAGACTTGATCGGACCGAATCTTCACTGTTCCACTGTGACACTCGATGACATAGATTGGTAACATTAACTCAATGACTTTTGCTGACACAACCACTAAGACAAAAGAACACTTAGTACATTAAACATGCAAGCAACGAGAGAACACGTGTCACACATGTTAATTTTCAATTTTTGAGTACAAAAAAATTTTTGTTTTACCTTTCCCGTTGATAACTGTTTATCGAGTGATCCAGAGGCTGACATAGCTTCTACTACAGATGCACCCTTCTGCTCTACTAGAACATCATCTGATCATCAAGCTTATTTCATGTCTAGCTTTCACATAAATATGCCTTTATCATGTCCTGACTCAGTTTTCAACATTTATTCTTCGTGATATAGCTGGGCTGGGGGTTGTTACTTTTTTTTCTTTTTTTTCTTTTTCTTGTCTTGTATTTTCCTTTTTATTTCTTTTCTAAGAGTTTTCTTGTGCTCCCCTTTTGATGATGGGAAACAAAAAACATCTTCTTCCCCTTGTTTCTTGATTGCTCTCTCAATGCGAAACCTGTACTTTTTGAGATCATGAAGGAATATTTGGCAGCTCTTTTCCACTACTTGCTTCTGATGTAAGACAAAATCTGAATTTTGGGTGCCTCTACATCAGCCCTTCCGTCATTACCTGTACACTTACACAAACTTGTTACATCTCACAAACCCCAATGGAGTTTCGAAGAGTAACAAAACGGTTAAAAGATCTAAAGGTTTAGTGAAAAGATCAGCTAGTTGTAATTCTGTGACAACGTGTTCAATCACTACATGTTGTTCATCGACTAGTTCCCTGATGAAGTGATGTCGAATGTAAATGTGCTTGGTCCTTGAGTGTTGCACCGGATTCTTTGATATGTCGATTGCACTCTTTGTTGGGGTCGAAAACGGTTGCGACGAATTTAGCGTCCAAATCCCGGTAGAAGAAAACGAAAAACCTTCTTCGACAAACACTTTTTCGAAATAGATTCTTCTTTACGAAAAGCTTTACGGAGGAAACACGAATCATCGTCTAAGTTATCGATCAAACTTTACCGTAAAAACCGCGGAAAGTTCGTTCTTTATCGAAAGAAGCCGTAATAAACGCTTCGAGTCAGAAGACTGCCCAAAGGGACCTAAGACATGACTCGAGGCCCAACTTACGACTTCTTAACCAATAGCCCGTAAGCCGCATGACGGTTTACGCTTGGTTCGCGAGGAAAGATAAATGTCAAGTTTCCGCGGATAAATACGGAATTTTGAAGATAATTACGAAGATCGGAAAAAAATGGAATATCTCCATTTTTATGCTATGGCGGCTTAAGGGCAGAAGGGGAAAAGCGTAAACCGACCTTGGAGCCAGAATATAAGGATTCCTAGGTGAGAGGCATGGAGGAGAGACTTTGACACAGCAAACTTAGCACTTAGAGCAATTTTAGGCAATTTTCCGTTTTTGTTATTCGACCTGCGACTCAATTAGTTTTTGCCGTCTTAGGGTTTTAGAACTAGGAATCTCACCGACAGCTCTCGTAGCCCAGGCACTTACCTTGTTGTAAACGCTCAAACGCATTTTCAGAATAAGAACTATCTTGCTCTTTTTTCGATTTCTTATTTTACTACCGTTCTCGTTTCATGTTCTGATTGCTTGGCGTGTGGTATTAGCAGATATCCGGGACATCTGGGAAATTAGGGTTCTACTACTTTCCTAATTTAAACGGAAATCGACAGTGCGAATTTCGGTTCTCACAGTTTGGCGCTAGAAGGAGGGGGATACAGATCAATCTAACTCTCAACCACATCACGCTCAACCAGACATGTCAACTGACGACACAAATAACGTGCGGACTCCTCTTAACAGAGGCAGTGGCACTGATCTCCACACTCCCACAGCGGACATATCCGCGGCCAACGCACCAGCCAACGCCGTTGCGCTCGAGGAGTTTAAAAAGATGTATGCCACCTACGAAAAAATGTCGGAAGAACAGGATAAGCTCGTGAGCACCTTGACCAAACAAGTTGAAACTTTAA
>NC_027749.1:22428529-22430482 GCF_000695525.1 Brassica oleracea var. oleracea | reverse complement strand
ACTCGGGAAAGCTCTCCGTTCGACAAACCATTGACAGAAGAGGAGGAAATCCTCTATTGGAACGAACAAGAATAGCTGGCTGAAAAGCAAACCGAGCTCACTCGCAGTAAACGCCGACAAGCACGGAAATCTGCTGGCGAGACGTCGGATATACGCGATCTTCGCGACTATATCACCGAGACTGCGGCAGAAGTAAGAGCCGTAAAATTCCAAATCCATCACGCTACCAGCGCGGCCCCCGAGATCGACAGGCTGCTGGAAGGGGCTCGGAAGACCCCTTTCACCACTCGCATCTCAGATACGAGGGTATCCAATCCAGGAAAAATCAAAGTACCGAAGTATGATGGTACGACCGATCCGAGAGTGCACCTTCAGGGTTTCCACATCACGATGGGAAGAGCGAGGCGCGAGTTCATCAGCCGATTCAAGTTGGTAATGTCCAGAGTCAGCGGGATAAGCGACAAGGTGGCCATCGATGCGCTCAGAAAAGCGCTCTGGTACAAGTCGAAATTCAGAAAACGGATATCCCTCGAAAAACCGCAGACGATCCAAGACGCCCTCCAGAAGGCGACGGACTACATCATCATCGAGGAAGAAACGAAAATTTTATCGCAAAAACATAAGTCGGTGAGACCATCCTCGAAAGATGTAGACCCAAAAACGAAGAAGAAGAACCCTCGTAACGACAAGTATGTCCATCACGAGGGGGAAGATCTCCAAGGAGCATACAATTACGCGATCGGCTCGGACCGTAAAAACTGCGGAAAGTTCGTTCTTTATCGAAAGAAGCCGTAATAAACGCTTCGAGTCAGAAGACTGCCCAAAGGGACCTAAGACATGACTCGACGCCCAACTTACGATTTCTTAATCAACAGCCCGTAAGCCGCATGACGGTTTACGCTTGGTTTGCGAGGAAAGATAAATGTCAAGTTTCCGCGGATAAATACGGAATTTTGAAGATAATTACGAAGATCGGAAAAAAATGGAATATCTCCATTTTTATGCAATGGCGGCTTAAGGTCAGAAGGGGAAAAGCGTAAACCGACCTTGGAGCAAGAATATAAGGATTCCTAGGCGAGAGGCATGGAGGAGAGACTTTGACACAGCAAACTTAGCACTTAGAGAAATTTTAGGCAATTTTCCGTTTTTGTTATTCGACCTGCGACTCAATTAGGTTTTTGCCGTCTTAGGGTTTTAGAACTAGGAATCTCGCCGACAGCTCTCGTAGCCCAGGCACTTACCTTGTTGTAAACGCTCAAACGCATATTCAGAATAAGAACTATCTTGCTTTTTTTTCGATTTCTTATTTTACATTTCTTATACTTTATCGTTGTCATTATTGTGTTCTGATTGCTTGGCGTGTGGTATTAGCAGATATTCGGAACCTCTGGGAAATTAGGGTTTTCCTAGTTTCCTTATTTAAACGGAAATCGACAGTGCGTATTTTGGTTCCCACAGTTTGGCGCTAGAAGGAGGGGGATACAGATCAATCTAACTCTCAACCACATCACGCTCAACCAGACATGTCAACTGACGACACGGATAACGTGCAGACTCTTCTTAACGGAGGCAGTGGCACTGATCTCCACACTCCCGCAGCGGACGTATCCGCGGCCAACGTACCAGCCAACGCCGTTGTGCTCGAGGAGTTTAAAAAGATGTACGCCACCTACGAAAAAATGTCGGAAGAACAGGATAAGCTCGTGAGCACCTTGACCAAACAAGTTGAAACTTTAACGGCAAGAACTCGAGCAATCCGCTCCCACGGAACCACTAAAGTATGCGGGAAAAGACTCGACTTCGCAACCCCACTCAACAGGCCTGGAGCCGCGCAGGAACGACCTTCGGGTCAAAACCCTAGCGAGAAATCTCCCATCGAAAAGGGAAACTCTGAAAGCCCTCCGCCTCCCGCGAAGGCTTCGGAGGACAACGGAGTCGAGCAAGTCGACCTAG
>NC_027749.1:22427264-22428200 GCF_000695525.1 Brassica oleracea var. oleracea | reverse complement strand
CCAGACGACAAAGGGAACGATAACAATCGTCGTAGAGTCAACATGATCATCGGAGGATCGCAATTCTGCAACGATACGGTTTCGGCCATCAAGGCTTACCAGCAGAAGGCGGGGTTGAGCGCAAACTGGCCTACATGGTCTCCTACCCGAGATGATCAGAACTGCTCAATCACGTTCACAAAGGAGGAAGCCGGCGGGAGATCACAAAAATCGTCGAGTTCGCGGTAGTCGATCATCCTGCCATCAACAACGTGATCATGGGAACCCCATGGCTCAACGCTATGCAAGCCGTTCCATCGACGTACCACCTGGGTGTCAAATTCCCGACCCCAAATGGAGTCGCAGCTATCTGGGGATGTCAGAAACAGTCGCGACTGTGCTTCCTAGCAGAGCACAAGTTAAGACAGATGACGACCTCTGCAACGGCAAATCGCAAACGCTCGAAGATTGATAAATCTTCGACCGACAACGTTTTAAGAAAAGACGATTTAACATCGTCTACTGACGCAGACGCTTCGGGTGTCGAAACTCAACATGAGTCCGAAGCCGACACTACAACTCAACCGGAACATCCGGAAGAGAACACTGACTTAGCCACGATCATCACGATCAAGGCGGTCAGCACGGCAACAACCGCCGAGTGAAAACGCTCGTGGCATAAAACAGAACTACGAGATGGCTTGATCCTCGAAAGAGGTACGTAGGCAGCCCGTCGAAAGACGAGTTCAGCTATCCGGGGGGGGAGTGGGTGCGTATACTCGTATACTCCCACATAGGAAAAGATGCGTTATTGTAATCGAGTTCTTTAGAGATTTCGAAAATAAGAAACGATCAATATGCGTCGCTCCTTTGTAAGACACTTGCAAAAGTCTCATAACACGCCTAGAAAATCTACAAACGTTAATGCTCTTGCCAGCAGCCTCGTACGGCCCAAAG
>NC_027749.1:22424560-22427098 GCF_000695525.1 Brassica oleracea var. oleracea | reverse complement strand
CTTCCCGTCAAAACACTCACGGATCAAAGTTAAAATTCCCGGACAAGGACGCTCCGAATGCATCTGTGGGATAGTTCACTTCCTCATCGTCACCAGCAAAATCAGCCGTGGTTTCTACGGTATCAGGAGAAACCGGGATGGGATCCCAGAATCCCTGAATCTTCCCATCGATCGGAGGAATGACCGTCTCAGCGTGAGCATGATCCTTCATGCCACCCTTCATTAACTCCATCTCCCTCTCGAAAACGTAATCATCCGCCCGCGTCTTCCAAAGGCTCCCAATAGAGCCGCGACACTCACGGAAGTCGCCCAGCGAGTTGAAAGCGTCCTTAAGATTCCCGTACTCAACCTGGAATTAAGAAGCGCGAGTCTCCATTACCTCGGCGATTTCCCTCTTGCCCTTCCGTTCCGCCCTACGCACAGCCCTGGCATGATCACGAGCGAGTTGAGCATCTCACACCAACATCTCGTCTCGCATGCGAGCAAGATCCTTTTCCGCCTTCTCTGCCTTAAAGCGATAGATCATGGCCTCTCTATGGCTCGCCTCAATGGCCGATCCAAGCAAGTTCAAGCCCTATAAAACCGGTTGACACGTTATAAGCAAAAAAAAAAAAAAAAAACAATCGTCAAAATTCTTAAAGTTTATACCCCGTTGATGATACGAGATCCTTCCGCGACGACTTTCAGCCTCCCCGACCCGCTCGTGGCCGGAGGAGCATCAAAGTCCTGGAAGCATAGAATCGCCCACCGAAAACTCTATGTCACCAAGGTCAGTATCTTTCCCCTTCGAAGAGTTCAGCCCCGTCGTAACCGTGGGAGCAGCGTCGGGACCTTGGTCATCGGGCTCGGAATCACTCCATGTTTTCCCGCCCAAAGCAGGACTAGGATACACAAACCTCAACGCCTTTCGAACTCTCTTCGGCGTAAAGGAAGTCCAGAAAAAAAGACCGTTCCTGAGCAGATCCCTCACCGCAATAATGTCCTCAGTAAACGGAGCAAGAGGGTTGATAAAGGGACGATCGTTCGGCAACCTCCGAAACAATGGGATATAACTCTCCTCAACGGACGCGGCGTCTACACGAACGAAGAAGAAAAACTTATTCCACGAGTTGAAATTAGAAGTAAACCCCTTTACCACTGACATGAAGTTCCGAGGAACCATCCTATACGTGTCCGTATCCTTGATGATCTGTAACCGAAGAAGCGCTTCGAAGTGATCGACGGTGAGGGAGAGACCATGCTCGTAGCTCAGGATCAGGACTCCAATGAGGTGCTGGATGCCAAGAGGATTCAGTTGGCTTATCGCCACCCCGAAAAGATCCAATACACGGACGATAATCTCGGGGATCGGGAACCACAAACGGCAGCGCACTACGAATGCTTCGTAACAAGTAAAGTAACCCTCCGGGGGACTACTAGCGCATTCTCCTTGACGAGGAACCCTGAATTCCACCGCGTCCGAAATATGGTAAAACGACCACATGACCTCGAGGAATCCACTAGTACTCCTACTTGGTGCACCTACCTCCACCGGGCGATAGTTCATGACCGGGAATGATTTTTCTTTGGGAGAAGTGATTGAACCGTAACATGCCACCCACCATGCCTCGTTCTCGGTCGGGTCTACCGAGTGAGGAATGAATTCCATCTTCGGCACTCGAAGCTCTTCAGAAACGTTCGCGGGAACTCCTCTTCTTACTCGACATCTCGTGTTTGTTTTTCTTTTTTATCAAGAAGGAAATGATAGAGAGAAAGAGAAAGGAGAAAGAACTTTTCAAAAAAAAACCTCTCTATGAGAATGAGTAAGTGTAAAGATTGTAAAGAAATTACCTCCCTTCTTATAGGCATGAGAAATTACTATTTACTTGCGGATTTTTGGACACGAACTTCGCCCAAATACACCAATCTCGTCCGAACTCGCCGTACCGCGCATTGGGATCTCACTAGAAATCCATGCTCCCAACGAGCTGGGGGACTAACTGTTGGGGTCGAAAACGGTTGCGACGAAGTTAGCGTCCATATCCCCGAAGAAGAAAACGAAAAATCTTCTTCGACAAACACTTTTTCGAAATAGATTCTTCTTTACGAAAAGCTTTGCGGAGGAAACGCGAATCATCGGACAAGAGCTCGAAAAGGGTCGCTACGCAGCGACCGAACGCGTGCTCCACTCGGTTGCTACGTAGTGACCGAGCTCGAGCCGAAGCTCGGTCGCTACGTAGCGACCGAGCTCTTCCGAAACGTCGATACGACATTAGTCCATGCATTCTCGTCTACCCTTCGATGCTATCTCCCGAAGACCGTAGCGAACCCATTTCACGTTCCTCGCCATTCTAAGTTATCGATCAAACTTTACTGTAAAAACCGCGGAAAGTTCGTTCTTTATCGAAAGAAGCCGTAATAAACGCTTCGAGTCAGAAGACGGCCCAAAGGGACCTAAGACATGACTCGAGGCCCACCTTACGATTTCTTAACCAACATCTCGTAAGCCGGATGACGGTTTACGCTTGGTTCGCGAGGAAAGATAAATGTCAAGTTTCC
>NC_027749.1:22419329-22424499 GCF_000695525.1 Brassica oleracea var. oleracea | reverse complement strand
AAAATGGAATATCTCCATTTTTATGCTATGGCGGCTTAAGGGCAGAAGGGGAAAAGCGTAAACCAACCTTGGAGCCAGTATATAAGGAGTCCTAGGCGAGAGGCATGGAGGAGAGACTTTGACACAGTAAACTTAGCACTTAGAGCTTTAGGCAATTTTTCGTTTTTGTTATTGGAGATGCGACTCAATTAGGTTTTTGCCGTCTTAGGGTTTTAGAACTAGGAATCTTACCGACAGCTCTCGTAGCCCAGGCACTTACCTTCTTGTAAACGCTCAAATGCAGATTCGGAATAAGAACTATCTTGCTCTTTTTTTCGATTTCTTATTTTACTACTGTTCTCGTTTCGTGTTCTGATTGCTTGGCGTGTTGTATTAGCAGATATCTGGGACCTCTGGGAAATTAGGGTTCTCCTACTTTCCTAATTTAAACGGAAATCGACAGTGCGAATTTCGGTTCTCACACTCTTGTTGTCACAGTAGACCAGAAATGATCCAGTATCCATGCCATAGTTAGTAGACATTTGCTTCATCCACATTGGCTGCGTGCAGCAACTCCCCATAGCAATGTATTCTGCCTCTGCGGTAGAGAATGATACAGAGTTCTGCTTCTTGCTCAGCCATGCAACCAGGCTGTTTCCGAGAAAGAAACACCCCCCACTGGTACTCTTCCGATCGTCTACACTTCCAGCCCAATCTGCATCACAATATCCAGCAAGATTTCCATTCGATCCCTTTGAGTAGTAGATCCCAAGGTTAACTGTGCCTTTGACATATCAAATGATTCTCTTAGTTGCCTCCAGATGAGACTTCTTTGGTTTTGCTTGATACCTAGCACATATTTCACACTTGGACTTAGATCTTGTCGACTAGCCGTCAGGTACAGTAAACTTCTGATCATTCCTCTATACAGCTTCGTGTCCACTGGTTCACCCTCCTCATCTTTGCAGCTTTTGTTTGTCGAGCTCATCGAAGTTTTTGCCTCCTTGCAGTGATCCAGTTAAACCTCTTCAATAGTTCCTTTGCGCACCCTCCTCATCTTTGCAGCTCATCGGAGTTTTTGCCTCCTTGCAATGATCCAGTTGAAATCTCTTCAGTAGTGCCTTTGCATAGGTACTTTGCGAGATGAAAACACCTTCCTCTGTCTGCTGTATTTGTAGCCCGACAAAATATTTCAACTCCCCCACCATGCTCATTTCAAACTCTTTGGTCATGTCTCGAGTGAAACCATCTACAAGTTGTTTAGATGTTCCTCCAAAAATGATGTCGTCAACATAGATTTGAACCACCAGCATCCATGTTTTATTCTTCAGTACAAACAGTGTTTTATCAACACTCCCTCTGATGTAGCCTTTGTCAACCAGAAAGTTTGTCAGCCTTTCATATCATGCTCGAGGTGCTTGCTTCAACCCGTATAGAGCTTTGTTGAGTTTGTACACATACTCAGGATTAGTTTCATCTTCAAAACCCTTCGGCTGATGCACATATACTTCTTCAGACAGTACCCCATTCAGAAATGCACTCTTAAAATCCATTTGGTACACTGTGAAGTTCATGATGCACGCCATTCCAATGAACAGTCTGATCGATTCCAATCTAGCCACTGGAGCAAATGTTTCTTCAAAATCAACCCCCTCGATTTGCGAATACCCCTGGGCCACTAATCTCGCTTTGTTTCTGACCACAATTCCATTCTCATCAATCTGGTTTTTGAAGATCCACTTAGTCCCAACTATGTGACCATCTGATGGCTTCTTCACTAACTCTCATACATCATTTCTGATGAACTGTTACTAGTTCCTCCTGCATGGCTTGGATCTATAACTCATCCGAAAGTGCTTCAGTGTGGTCTTTCGGCTCAATGTTTAAGAAAAAGCATGCTGACTGCACCATTTCTCTGAAGTTGATCTTCACACCTCTTGTTCTTCTCCTTTCATTCACGTTCCAAATAACATCACTAGGTGAGTGATTTCTGTGAACATTTGGAGTGGTCTTCTCCTGAGTCAACTCTGAAGGTGTTGCTGTGTCATTCGTTGATTCAGTTGATGGGTCCTTTGATGCATCCGATGGTGTATCTGTCTTTTGTTCTTCATCGTTTTCCCATTTCACTGCCATGACATCATCGAACACGATATTTACTGACTCCATGATCATCAGGGACCTTAAGTTGTAGACTCTGAATGCTGTGTTGTTCGCTGAGTACCCTAAGAACATGCCTTCATCGCTTCTTGCATCAAACTTGCCAAGATGCTCTTTGTCATTCAGAATGTAACACTTACACCCAAAAACATGAAAGTAGCTGAGGTTTGGTGTTTTGCCTTTCCATAGTTCATACGGAGTCTTGATAGTTCCTCTTTTGATATATACACGATTTATGATGTAGCATGCGGTGCTAATAGCCTCTGCCCAGAACCTCTGCTTCACATTGTTACCATGCATCATAGCTCTCGCCATCTCCTGAAGCGTGCGATTCTTCCTTTCTACCACTCCATTTTGTTGAGGAGTTCTTGGTGCAGCAAATTGCTAAACTATTCCGTGTTGGCCACAGAAGTTACTCATGCCTTCATTATGGAATTCTCCCCCATGATCACTGCAAATCTGCTTAGTCTCCTCTTCCCATTTGTAACTTGAAGAGTCCAAATCTTGAAGCTTTCCAGTGTATCAGACTTTTCACGAATGAATCTGACCCATGTGAACCTTGAGTAATCATTAACTAGAACTAGAACATACCTCTTCCCTGCTATGCTCTCAGTCTGCATAGGACCCATCATATCCATGTGTATCATTTCAAGCATATCCTTTGACTGAATAACTTGAATCATCTTGTGTTGGACTTTGACCCGTTTTTCTTGATTGCACGGTCCGCATACTGTCTTCTCCGTTTCTTCCAGCTGAGGAATGCCTCTGACTGCACCTTTCTTGATGATGTTCGTCATATGCCTCATATTCATGTGTTTAAGTCCTTTATGCCGCAGACTTGATTCATCATGTGCAACAAAACACTGCTGTACACTCTGCCATACATACCAATTGTTAGCAGATCGTACCCCATGTAGCATGACTATGTTCTCCACATTCACAGCTTTGCACTCTCTGCTTGTGAATTGAACCATCAGCCCTTCATCACATAGTTGACTAATGCTGATTAGGTTCGCTTTTAGTCCCTTGACTGAGAACACATCCTTCAGAGGTTTCAACGGTCTTTCCTTTGCCTTTGATCGCTCCTTGGCTTCCATCTCCAAATGTAACTCTTCCTCCTTTCAACAGCTTTATATCTCTGAGATTCTTGCGTGCTCCTGTCATATGATGAGAACAGCCGCTGTCGAAGTACCATGGATTTTCATCTTTGGATACCAATGCCACTGTTTCTGATACAAGTGCCATGCTGCATCTCAGACCTTTGTGGATAGGCCGTTGAGTGGATTTCACTGTTGTATGTCCTAAGTCAGATTTCTTGATCCAGACTTGATTTCGAGATCCATTCCTCCAGTACTTTCCTTGTCTAATCAACTGATTTACTTTTTCCCGATAATGATAGCATTTCTTCTTGATGTGACCTGGTTTTCCACAGCAGTAACATCCTCTCTCTCCTGCTGAGTCTCTGATCGTAGCACCTTCTGGAGATTCTTAACTTTCTCAGCACCAGTCTTTGAGGTAGTACCTTCATTTGTTGTTCTTCCTTCGGAGTTGGAGCTTGGAACAAATTTGATGGGTTCTGTATCACTCTTTCCATATCAAGTGTATCCTAGACCTCGAGAAGTCTGATCATGTCTTCCCAGACTCAAGATTTTATCAAGTTCCTTTGACTCAGTGAGCATTGTGACAGTCTTTTAATGACGTTCCAGCTTGGCATTTAAGTCCGATGATGGAGCCTTCTCGTGTTTCACTTGTTTCTCTAGTACTTCAATTTGGACAACAAGTCGTACATTCCCCTTCTTCAGATCTGAGGTATTTGCCTCCTTCTTTCTTTCATCATCAAGTTCTTTTCTGAGATTTATCACCGTGTCCTCCAACCAGCTTTTCTCCTTTTTGAGACATAGGTTCTCCTTACCAATCTGAACTACCGTCTGACACATTTCTTGATAGATGATTCCATTATCACCATCTGCGCTTGACTGATCATCGTCAGTGTCAGTTTCTCCTTCCACGAACTCTGTGATGCCAATGAATGCTACGAAGTTAGCCAGCTCATCTTCATCACTATCTTCTTCTGAGTCTATCTCATCAATTCCGATCATAGACTTCTCACGTCTCCTCTTCTGATCATTGACGCATTCCAGCTGAGTGTGTCCAATTCCTTTGCACTTGTAACACTTGATTTCTCTCCTTCGGACAGTTGGACAATCAGTTTTGTAATGTTCGTTTATCACCTTCTGCAGCACGTTGTGATGTACTTCCTCTTCTCTGATCTGATTCGGCTCTACGAAGAACTCTATCAAAACGCCTAACTAACAGGGTTCCGTTGGAAGAACCATGCCTATACCAACGGCTACTTCGCGAGTAAAATCGTAAAAACGCTTAAGTCTCGATACGGCCCAAAGAGGGTCCGAATTGCGGACAATGGCCCATCTATGGTCCCAAAAGACTTGAGCCCAAAGACTGGTATGACGGTTTATCTCATCCGCGGGAAGAGATAAATGTCAAATTTAAGAAGATAATCACAAAGAAGAAGGAAATATGGAAAAGCCCGCTTCGCGACAAATCCGGCCCAAGAAGAGGTAAACCGACCTAAGGAGGAGTATATAAGGAGGACCTAGGACGAAGAGGGAGGGGAGATCGGAGCACATCAAATCAATTTAGCACTTAGAGCAATTTAGGCATCTTTTTCCGTTTTTACTAATCGATCTGCGACTCAACTAGTTTAGATTTAGGTCGCTAGACTAGCGAACGTACCGACAGCTCTTGTAGCCTAGGTCTTTACTTATTGTTCACGCTCAAAAGCGAATTCGGAAATAAGATCCTTTTATTCTCTTTTTCTGCTTATTTTCAATTTATTCTTTCATATTGATCATGTCGTGTGTGGCCCAGCAGATAACCGGGACCTTCAGGGAAGGCTAACTTGGCTTTCCTCCGATTAACAAAACTCGATGGTGCGAATTTCGGTTCCCACTGTTTGGCGCTAGAAGGAGGATGGTACGGATCTATCTCTCTCGCAACCACACACGCTCAGTCC
>NC_027749.1:22418792-22419196 GCF_000695525.1 Brassica oleracea var. oleracea | reverse complement strand
GAAAGAAATGTTCGCCTCCGCTCAGAAAAAGTCGGACGAACAAGGAAAACTCGTGGCCTCTCTCGCAAAACAGGTGGAAACCTTAACGGCGAAGGCTAGGAGAAAAGCCCCGCGCGGGACCATAAGAGCCCGCAGCGGTAGAAGATTTGATTTCGAGACTCCGGGCAATCGAGCTGCACACGCGGACAAGGCTTCCTCAGGCCAAAACCCTGATGAAACGCTACAGGCAGGTGCACAGCCAACTGCGGAGAACCTTCCACCTCCTACCGAGAGCAACAAAGGAGAAGTAATCGAGCGCATCGACCTGGATATAAGCGACCAGTCTGATCACTCGGACGACGATGCTGACATCCACCCAAGAAGAACGCGAAGCCAGTCCGCTCGGCAGGACGCGTCCTTCGAAA
>NC_027749.1:22418045-22418780 GCF_000695525.1 Brassica oleracea var. oleracea | reverse complement strand
CGTCCTTCGAAAGACCCATGACCGAGGAAGAAGAAAACCTCTATTGGATAGAACAGGAGGAGCTGGCCGAAAAGCAGGCCAGGATCCACTGCAGCCAACACAGACAAGCTCGCAAGGCTGCCAGAAATCCTGATGAGATCCGCGATCTCCGCGAGTACATCGCGCAAACCGCAGCGGAGGTGAAAGCGGTGAAATCACAAATCCACCACGCGACAAGCGCTGCGCCCGAAATCGACAGACTTCTCGAGGAAGCACGCAAAACCCTGTTCACAGCCCGGATTACCGAGACCAACGTCTCGGACCCAGGGAAGATCAAAATTCCCATCTACGATGGCACCACCGACCCGAAAGCGCACCTGCAGTCTTTCCAGATCGCGATGGGGAGGTGCAAACTCAAGGAACACGAACGAGACGCTGGCTACTGCCTCCTCTTCCTTGAAAACCTCAAAGGAGCCGCGCTCGAATGGTTTTCTCGCCTAAAACGAAATTCCATCGGAAGTTTCCGCCAACTTGCTTCAGAGTTTCTCAAGCAGTATTCCATGTTCATGGACAGAGAAACCTCAGACGTCGATCTCTGGAGCCTGTTTCAAAGAGAAGACGAGCCACTTCGCGAGCCACCGGGATCAGCGACAAAGTGGCGATCGATGCTCTGAAGAAAACTCTCTGGTACCAGTCAAAATTCCGGCAATGGATATCCCTCGAAAAACCGAGAACGATTCAGGATGCTCTTCATAA
>NC_027749.1:22417812-22417979 GCF_000695525.1 Brassica oleracea var. oleracea | reverse complement strand
AAACGACAAGTATGTCCACCACGAGGGAGAAGACGTCCAGGGCGAGCACAACTATACTATCAATTCCAAACAAGCAAAGACCTCCGGAAACACCTGGACCAGGAACCAGTACAAGGATAACTCCTACTGCGAGTTCCACCAGACCAAAGGTCATTCCACTACGAACT
>NC_027749.1:22417094-22417756 GCF_000695525.1 Brassica oleracea var. oleracea | reverse complement strand
GCGACCTCTCGAAGGTCACTAGCATAAAAGACCTCATCCTGGATTCCGACCGCCCTCCCAGGACTGATAAAGAGTCTCCTGAGTGGGACGCACGCGCAAACCAGTCTGACGAGAAACGCGGAAGGAGGCAGGATGACCATGGAGATAATAGTACCCGCCGGAGGATAAACATGATCATCGGAGAATCGCAATTCTACCGCGACTCTGTTTCATCCATCAAGGCCTACGGAAGAAAGGCGAAAACAAGTTATAACTGGACGACTCGGTCCTCGACCGACAACTCTCCAAACAATACGATTGTTTTCAAGGAGGAGGAAACCGTCGGACTCGATAAACCTCACTGCGACCCGCTGGTCATCGACTTGGTGATTCGAGACCTCGAAGTGGGAAGAATCCTCATCGACACAGGCAGCACGGTCAACCATCGACTCAGGCAGCACGGTCAACGTCATTTTCCGTGACACTCTCCGGAGAATGAACATCAAACTCGGGGAAGTCATCCCGGAACCAAAACCCCTGACCGGTTTTTCGGGCACAACATCAATGACCCTCGGATCGATCAAACTTCCGGTTATGGCAAGGAACGTCACGAAAATCGTTGACTTCGCCCTAGTCGATAACCCGGCCATCTATAATGTTATCATGGGAACCCCATGGATCAA
>NC_027749.1:22392785-22414862 GCF_000695525.1 Brassica oleracea var. oleracea | reverse complement strand
GACACGAGCCAGCTCGCCCGGCGAGCACGACCGTGTTGCCGGTCGACTCGCCGGCGAGCTCGGCCGCGACACGAGCCAGCTCGCCCGGTGAGCACGACCGTGTTGCCGGTCAACTCGACGGCGAGCTCGGCCGCGACACGAGCCAGCTCACCCGGCGAGCACGGCCGTGTTGCCGGTCGGCTCGCCCGGCGAGCACGGCCGTGTTGCCGGTCGGCTCGCCCGCGAGCTCGACCGTGGCACGGATCAGCTCGCCGGCGATCGCGGCCAATTCTCCGTGGACCATTCCGAACCCGGTCCCATCCCATTACCATGAATCTTCATCCGAAGTTTCCGTAATTCGGTCTTCGGGTCCGTGGATACGACACCAATGTTCCGTCTAAAAAACATCGTCGAAAGTATTCGGGAAGTTGGGAAGGTTATGTCTCTCGAACGGTTTCCTATTTTTCGTAGTAGAGCAGGTTACGGTTAACTTAACACCAACTGCCTCGGCTATGCGAAGAAACAGGGTTCCGTTGGAAGAACCATGCCTATACCAACGGCTACTTCTCGAGTAAAATCGTAAAAATGCTTAAGTCTCGATACGGTCCAAAGAGGGTCCGAATTGCGGACAACGGCCCATCTATGGTCCCAAAAGACTTGAGCCCAAAGACTGGTATGACGGTTTATCTCATCCGCGGGAAGAGATAAATGTCAAATTTCCGAAGATAATCACAAAGAAGAAGGAAATATGGAAAAGCCCGCTTCGCGACAAATCCGGCCTAAGAAGAGGTAAACCGACCTAAGGAGGAGTATATAAGGAGGACCTAGGACGAAGAGGGAGGGGAGATCGGAGCACATCAGAGCAACTTAGCACTTAGAGCAATTTAGGCATCTTTTTCCGTTTTTACTAATCGAGCTGCGACTCAACTAGTTTAGATTTAGGTCGCTAGACTAGCGAACGTACCGACAGCTCTTGTAACCTAGGTCTTTACTTGTTGTTCACGCTCAAACGCGAATTCGGAAATAAGATCCTTTTATTCTCTTTTTCTGCTTATTTTCATTTTATTCTTTCATATTGATCGTGTCGTGTGTGGCCCAGCAGATAACCGGGACCTTCAGGGAAGGGTAGGTTAACTTGGTTTTCCTCCGATTAACAAAACTCGACGGTGCGAATTTCGGTTCCCACAGTTCTCTAAAACCTCTCCAAAGTCTTTTAGAAACTTCCCATCGTGAGATCTCCCTTCTCCAAGGTGAATCTCTTCAAGCTTGGTCCCCAAGATGTCTTCGTATTAACTTCGTCTTGCTCCGCAATCCATTCTTTAAGTCGCAATCTTCATGTTGACTTGTTCATCAGCACGTACACTTCTCTGTTGCAAACTCTGCTCCATTCGATGATGTACTTGCGTCTGTATCAGAACATCCATCTGATCTTTGCATCTACAATCATCGTCTCAGCTTCCCGCGACAAATAGACTCACCAATGACAAGAAATCCTATGGAAACTCACCAAGACAGCTCAAGTACTGGTCTTTTTAGTTATGCTTTTCGGACAAAAGAAACTTCATCTTAGGTTTATTTCGTCCAATTTGAATGAGGTTTCTACCGAGTCACGCTGATATTATTTTGAAGTCGTGGATTTATCCGAGATACATCACGATCTCTCTGTTAAATCATATAGTATTACTCCACGAACATGCATCTCTAGTCGCAGATTACAAGTCTTTCACCAATGAAGACTCTCTATCTGGTAGACCACTCTTTAGACTCTTCTAAATCCTTCACAGTGCCCGTAGTGATAATAAGAGCTAATAAGTATTTACGATGATTTTAATGAGACTGAAAATGACATGTTTATAAAGAAATTGATGTTTTATAATTCAGTTACTGCATTTTGTTTTAAAATTAAAATATAATTTAAAATATAAAAATATGAGTGGTGTAAATTAGTTTACAAGGAAGATAAAATAACATAAACATTTATTACTTTTAGTAAGTGTGAAAACTTAATAACATTATTTCAAATACATGAGTAATTAGCTAACTCATCTTTTTTTTGGCCCGTGGCATACAATTTCTTAATGAATATTTAGTTTTCATCAATGTATATGTTAACACAATGATAGATTGTTCTACCATAATTTAATTTGTTTCTTCTTACTTTCTTCGTACTTTAAAGGTTTTCTGTACTATCTTATTTAATTTTACAGGTTTCTGATGATACACTACAGAACGTAGATGCAATATAAAATCCAGTTATTAACTAATGAACTGTAAGCAGAACTTTTGGCGATATAGATTGGCCACCACACAAGAGAAGAGCTGAAGAGATGATGATATAAAATGAACTATTTCCTAAAGAGAAATTCTTGGGTTCACCCGCTAGGATGAACCTCTAGATTCACCAACCAATAGTGTTTGAGTATTTGATATTTGATATCTTTTAAAAAAGGAAACAAAATTGAATTTCCAAATAAGATTATATTTTTAAAATAAAACAATAAAAATACATAAAAATAGTTACAAAAAATAAATAAATAAATATTGATAAACTTTTAGCAAAATACTAAATCCTATACACTAAATCCTAAACTCCAAACCCTAAATTATAAACCTTAAATCTTGGATAAACCGTAAACCATTAGAAAATTTTAAACCCTAAATCATACATTAAAAACTAAATCTTAATAACACTAAACTCTAAACACTAATCACTAAACCCTAAACCCTTGGATAAACCCTGATCCCTTGGATAAATCATAAACTCTAAATCAAAAATATTTAAAATTAAACCCTAGAGTTTATGATTTATCCAAGGGTTCAGAGTTTACCCAAGGGTTTAGGGTTTACCCAAGGGTTTAGAGTTTAGTGATTAGGATTTAGGGTTTAGTGTTAGTAAAATTTAGTTTTTAATGTATGATTTAGAGTTTAAGATTCTCTAATGGTTTACGGTTTATCCAAGATTTAAGGTTTATAATTTAGGGTTTGGAGTTTAGGATTTAGTGTATAGGATTTAGTATTTTGCTAAAAGTTTATCAATATTTATTTATTTATTTTTTGTAACTATTTTTATGTATTTTTATTGTTTTATTTTAAAAATATAATCTTATTTGGAAATTCAATTTTGTTTCATTTTTTAAAAGATATCAAATATCAAATACTCAACCACTATTGGTTTGGTGAACCTCTAGGTTCACCCTAGGGGGTGAACCCAATAATTTCTCTTTCCTAAAATACGCCGTGCATGGTAAATTGGTAGCTGGGCTAATTTGTTTTAAAAGGAAATCAAGACCATGTGCAAGTAAAGTTTACATTCAATTTAATGAAAATCGAAAATTAAAAATTGCATCTTTTGCTACCAATATTGGTGGTGTCCTGTCACGACCATCTAAAAAATCCGATTGCGTTACTAGACAAACTCCTAGAAATAGGAAACATATTCAGTATTCAGATTAAAAAATACATTAAATATTGAAACCAGCCAAATATTCTGATAATATAGAGTGGCATATATTAAATATGCTTTCTACTTTAATATAAAAAGTTAAAAACCGAGATTCTAGCAGAAAAACAGATAAAGGTCATAGTTAAGAGCTTATCTACACATTTATTAGGTCACAAATCCCTTCGCTCTCACTCATTCATTTCATCTAAGTGAACCCTTTCGACACACCACTATCACACATCCGTACGCTTGTCCTATCATTTCAACTTGGTTTTGAGATCAAAGTGAATCTATAAACATGCCGGTTAAATATAGTGCTATAGTGGTTGTAATTATCTATATATCTTACCGAGACAAATTAAGGCCTTGAGTCGTGGTAGCGGAACGACCAAACCACATAGCGGGACATAAAAATGTCAACACGTACCGGGGTTAATCATGTTCTAACCACAGACCGGAGTTAGAGCATGATTAACTCCGGTCTCTTAGCCGGGGTTTTTAACTCATGATTTGATAAAAAAAAAATTATTTTTTTTACATTTTTCGGCTAAGAGACGGCTCTTATATCTCTTATTTAAGAGACGGTTCTTAGTTTTTCTTAGTTAAAATCTAAGAAAAGTTAAAAACCGTCTCTTAGATAAAGTTAAGAACCCCAGTTAAGATACTGACGTTAATCATGGTCTAATATTTTTGTGCTTTTATTGGTATTTAAAAAATAATAAATTAAAAAAAAAGTGTGCAAAGCGGGACAGATTTGCTGAGACCGCACTTATACTTAGGAAGATGGTAAGATAGTGTGGTTTGAAAATATTAGCATAAAAAATCTTTTTGTCAACTCCACAAATAATTATTTAAGTTATCTAAAATGTAGAAAAATATGAATTGGTTTACTAATATTTTTATTTACATGATATACATAGATTAAAGTTCAAATGTGTATTATTTAGTTCATAAAACTAATTGTTCTAAAAATTATTAAAATATAGGAAAATGTAAATTCATCTACTAATATTTTATCTATATAATATACATAAACTAAACTATAGTTTAACTAAAAGTTAAATAATCATTCTTGGGTAACAAAACTAATAATGCTAAAAATAATTATTATTTGAAAAAATAATCCGAGGACCAAAAAAAGGAACCTAAAAAGAAGCTCGGTTCAGGTTTGGATCCTACTAATTATCCGAGCATATCATATATCTCTAGAACTAAAGAACTGGAACCAAACTGACACCAAATAAAAACCGAACGGAAACCCAAATTTTTATATTACAAATTATATACTTGTAAATATTAGCTATATTTAGTTTTAAATAAGAAAATAATTTAAAAATATTATTTATAAAACAAAACACCCAAAAATAAATTACCAAATATTTTTATTCAAATATTTAAAATATCCGATTATCCAATTTTTTATTTTAAAACGCGAAAATCTGATATTTAATTAAAAAATCTCAAATTTTCTGACTTTTAACATGAATTAACTGAAAACTGGAACCGAATGAGATCCAAGATTATCTCGAATATTAGATGGTTTCTAACCTTGTTACCTAAACCGAACCGAGTCTCAAAAACGAACCGAATTTCTAAATACTCGAACTAGAGCAATTATAAAATTTTAAATAAAATAGGATAATGGCCGTAAAATCTCAAAAATACCATATTAAATTTCATATTTCAGATACATAAAATATTTTTTAAAATATGTATATATATATATATATATATTTATATAATTATATTAGTATAAGTTATTTTTAATTTGTAAAATATAAATATGTTATATATATTCCACGGCTATACTATTCATTATACATGTCACCATTCATATTTTGTTTGAACCGGTTATTTTAGACGAACCGCAGTTGTTCTGCAGTATGTGTTTCTTTTGTTACAAACCACAGTTAAACCGTATCGAAATATACATTCCACTTAATCTGCACCGCTCTACCCGCTGTTATCATTTAGAATCTAAAACTATGGTCTACTTTATCTACCATGACTTCGTCTAACGGAAAAAAAACGACAGTAACCAGTACATTATCAGTTTATAGCTATAGTGTTCAATATCTTTTGTTTCGTGAAAATCATTTGGTTAATCGCCGACTATATAACCTAATAGTATAAATAAAAGCTCGAAGACTGGTTTAGATAAGAAAGCACAACGTACCTATAGCTAAATGTTCAACCCCTCGAAAAATTATTTTCGCAGGTTCAACAACATTTCAATTTTTTTTATTTTGATTTTTATTCCTTGTATTCATTTCCAGAACTTTGAAAGAACTTGAGTGATGGCTAAATGCTCAAGAAGCTCTTATTAGAGATTGGATGGTGTTTTACACATAGCAAGAACAGCCGCCACGTGGTAATAAGTAGTTGTACTTGTATCATTGTCGTAAGTTTTTTTTTTTATCATTGTAATATGTTATGTACGCTTTTATTTCGTATCACTATCATAGATACAGTACTGACTCTATTTATAAAATGGTTACGTATCTAATAACCGTAGAGTTTTGAAACAAGATGAAGCAAAAAAGAATAACAAGACATCTTTGTATCTTATATATTAAAACAACCATGACTTCTTTCATGTGTGATTTTTTAATTTGGATCACCATTTAAAAATCTTATTAAATGTATTTTATTAAGACTAATAATACATATAATCTTTAAAATACTTTAATTATAATATCTTTTGATATCTTTTTATTTTAAATATAAATATATTTATTTTAAAATTTTAACAAATCTGTTTTAAAAGATTTTTACAAGATCTTCATTTTTGAAATTATATTTAAATATTTTCACTAATTTCAAAATTATTATTATACATTAATATATCCATTTATAGTTTATAAAATGAAAAATAAAAAATTCTATAATATTTTATCTATTACATAATCATAATCAATCATATTAAAAGAAAATTATTATATTGAGCTAAATATAATAAAATTATATTAAATTTATAAATTTAAATATTTTATATATTTTATTTTCTTAACTATAAAATATTTATGTTCAAAACTAAAATCTAATACGTTGGTAAAATAAGTTAATATTAGCAAACTATATAATACATGTATAAAAATTAAATTTTTATAAAGTTAATAATATAAAAATTTTGTAACTACTTTAATCATAATATATTTTCATTTTAAATATATTATATATTTATATATTATATTTTGAAAATTCTAATAAATCTGTGTAAAAATATTTTAACAATAACTTAGTGTATTTTAAGTTATCGTTTATAAAATAAAAAAATAAATAAATTATTATACTAAAATAAATATGATAAAACTATATTCAATTGATAAAATTATAAATTTTATTTTCATAAATATAAACTATTTATTTTAAAAATATAATATGATGATAGAGCCACTTAAAATTAACAAACTATATTATACATGTCTAAAAATTAATATATCTTAGACTTTTGTATATACAATAATATATTATCTAAAATGAATAAGCATAAAAATATTGGTAAAAATAAATCCAGCTTTGAAATACGGGTCAAAATTTAGCATAAATTAAATACAAAATAATTTTTAAATATATTTTCTCATGAACATATTAATTTGCTTAATAACTAAATGCAAATACAGTAAGATAAATATATAATAAGAAGTGACAAATACATACGATTTTAGACAATGGATTAATTATAACATGTAAATTATAAAATTATTGTATTTGAAATAGTTATATAAATATTTAAGTATATGATTAACATTAAAAATATACCACTTATGTTCTAAAACAATAATTTATGTATAGAAAAGTGAGAACAAACATCCGCGCGGTTGCGCGGATCAAAATCTAGTAACACTTTAATAATTTATTTGATAGTTATCTACAAAATTTTAAATAGTAATAGAAAATCAGTAGTGAAATCTTTTTCTATAGAATAATGGCTGCACATATGCTCTAATGCATGAATTGACTATGAATCTACGACACATCACTATTATCAACAATGTGAATATTTTACTGATCAAATAACAATTACTAGGTAATAAATTGTGCCGTGCGTGAAATGTGATTATTAGTTTCGTTTTTTTAATAAGGAAACATTAAATTTGTTTAATCTGGATACTAGTTCGGTTTTAGGTTGTTAGTTTTAGTTTTTAATCTCCTAAAATATAATTATCATTCTAAATCAAGATTTATTTTGGTTTGTTCAGTTAAAATGTTTGATGTTTTTGGGTTTTCTAGTGATAACAGAAAATTACTATTATTTGTTTATTTTCATGCTATGAGTTTTAGATAGTCGTGATGTCGATCCAATGCTTTCATATTATAGTTTCTAAATGGATAATAGTAAAAGAAAAGGAAAAGAAAATTACGAAGATCAATCATTTTACTACAATTTGGTCGATAATGAAAGAAGTATTAAGAAAAAGAATATTTTAACTTTCAAAAGAATCAGATATTACTTAGTTATAAGATGCTCACATTAATGTGTGCACATGTATGTGTATGTAAAAGTATATAAATGTGGTTGATAAATATATAAAGATACTGTTAATTAATATTAAATGACATTTTTGTTCAAAATAATAAATGGAAGATAAGATTCTTAAAATAAAATTACTTAAAAATAAAATAGGTCTAGACATTAGTGATTTTTTTTCATATAAAGAAAGTCAAATTCTATCCGTAAATAGTGACGGGAATGGATCAAATATCAAGGTATTTGGAGGCATTCGTGTCGATTCGATCTGTAGCCACCCGGATATTCGATGTCCCAGATATCTGAAATTTTTTAAAAATTTAATGGATATCCGATTTGATCTGTAAATAAAATAATTTTTTTTAAATAAATGAAAAAATCTAAAAAAATATAAAATAATGATATTTTATTACAAAAATAAAACATTATTTAACTTTTTAAAATTCTAATACCTAATATAATAAATTCAATACATAAAAATATTGTATAACTTATATAAACTATAATATATATAATTCTATACATATATGTATATATGCATATAACGGATCAAATTGGATATACGTTCTTAAAAATATTGGTATTTGTGATTTGATTTTTTTTTACATGGATATTGCAATTTAGTATTTGATTTGCTTCGTAAAGTTACGATATCTGGATTTTTCAGTTCGAATCAATATTTTGCCCAACTCTATCCGTAAACAATAAAAATAATATACTATATATATATATATATATACTTTAGCTTTTGATTCGTCATTCGTTTTGATTCGAACCGAAAAATCTGGATAGTGTGAGTTTTATTGGAACCATGAATATGAATTTTATATTGCAAAAAACGTAAAATACATAGTGTGAACACATTTACGAGAGTTTAGTTGATAAGTTCTCTACACGTGATACATTATCATACTCATTTTCAAATCGTTGGGAGATTGTCATGTCTCCATTATAGTGTGAACTCATATTACAATGTTTATCTTTTAATATACAAGGGATAACAATGCAATATAGAAAGATTGATCGAATAAGGACTAAAATAAAAATTGCATGCCTTTGAGTGTGTGTGTGTGTAACTAAAACAATAATTCATGAATTCATGGCTACACTCACTATTATATCAATAACAATATGACCAATTTGATAGCAAGTAAAATTCTCTCTTTTTTATACGTAGAAGTTATATTAATAATAATGCAATATAAGAAAGAAAGGTTGATCAAATAAGGAATGAATATCAATAATTTGACCAAGATTTATAATGTTTAAACCATAGTAGATAGTATATTTTTTGTGTATATTATCCCAATGCTGTCAGATTTAGTATAAAAAAATGTTTAATTAGATAGTTAGCCACTCTCCTAGTCAAGGCAATTGTCGTATAAGACTCGTTGACTTATTTAATATAGTTATCCAACAAAAAACAATAATCAAGTAATTCTACATACATACAAATATGCAAACGAGTATGCGTGTGGGTCTATATAAATACATTGCGAGTGATCGTGTGAATTCAACCATTACAATTGTGTGACTATCATTTAAAGCACAAAGCAAAACACATAATCCAAACCCATTAAAAAAATTGAGAGGCCAAAAAATGGGCTTCTCTCTATCTTCTTCCTGGTTTCTTCACCCTGAGCTTCATCATGTTGTTTCCAAGATGTCTTTCTTTGATTCCTTTCTGTTCTATGTAAGTATACATATATGTCTCTTTATATAAACTACAATAATTATTTATCTTCTACGACAATTATCAAATCAATAATCATAACTGTTTGACGATTACTATTTATTATGATTAATTAAATTTGTTCTTTTTATTAACATATAGATTGTGCACTTAGTGGACAAGCTAGGATTATGGCATAGATTTCCAGTGCTATTGGGAGTAGCTTACTTGGGGATACGAAGACATCTACATCAACGTTACAATCTGATACATGTCGGTGGAATAAACGGTCAGGGTTACGACACCGATGAGTTTTCTTATCGCACGGCTGATGGCAAGTGCAACCACCCCTCCGATGACTCTATCGGTAGCCAAGGCACATTTATTGGCCGGAATATGCCTCCATGTACTTCTCAGTACGGCGTAAGTTTTCTAATTAATTTATTTTTACAATTACATTTACATACCATGCACGTTACTTAGTTTAAGATTAATTTTGTGTAGTAAAGTATTGATCAGGATTGTATATACATCTATTATATAATACCGAATTGCTAGTAGCATGATGAAACGATAGAACCAACTTTTGTGACACACTTCCTTTTCTTATCTCTACTCACTAGTGGTTGAAATCATGATGTATGGTCTTCTTTAGCTTTAACTTTATGTATCTCTTTTACATGTTTTTTTTTTTTTTGCTAAAATCTCTTTTACATGTTATAAAGCTTTTTGTTTGATATGAACGTGTTTTTTTTTTTTTTACGAAATTATATTATATTTTTTCCTTATTAAAAAATTCTGTTAAGCATTACATTATTCTGTATAAATGCAAAACGGCTGATCTTTTCTTGAATAATCATCAATTTGTCTTATATTACTATATATAACTTATGAAGGTTGACTATTACAGATTTTGGATCCACATCCAAGTGTGGTGGCTACAAAGTTGTTAGCGAGAAAAAGATTCATAGACAATGGAGACCAATTTAACGTGATAGCTTGTTCTTGGATTCAATTCATGATCCATGATTGGGTTGATCATTTAGAAGATACCAACCAGGTTGTTAGTTTTAATCTTACCCCTTAATCATTCAGCATTTTAAGTTTCTTTCCCTGAACTTTAGTTTATATTAACTTATATTAATTCCAATTTAAAACCTCAACAAGATTGAGCTGGAAGCTCCAGAAGGAGTAGCAAGTGGATGTCCATTGAAGTCATTTAAGTTCTTCAGAACGAAGAAAGTTCTATCCGGTGATCACCATAAATCTGGTGCTGTCAACACTAGAACCCCATGGTGGTACGTATTAATATGTGCATAATCACTGTTTAATTGTTGTTTAATGTTATGAAAAAATTGGAAACAGGGACGGGAGTGTAATATATGGAAATGATGAGGCTGGAATGAGAAGAGTTAGGGTTTTCAAGGACGCGAAGCTAAGAATCTCCGGGGATGGTTTGTTGGAGCGAGACGAAAGAGGTGTTCCCATCTCCGGTGATATAAGAAACAGCTGGTCAGGCTTCTCTATGTTGCAAGCCCTCTTTGTCAAAGAACACAACTCCGTATGTGAAATGCTAAAAGTAAGTCATTACTTAGGTTTCGTATCTTTCTTGTGCAGCAAGTAACCTATATTTATGTAGAATCACACTTAAGTTTTAACTCCTTTTTCAGGAACGGTATCCAGATTTTGATGATGAGAAACTCTACAGGACTGCGAGATTGGTAACTGCAGCTGTTATCGCTAAGATTCACACAATTGATTGGACATTAGAACTCTTGAAGACAGACACACTTACTGCAGGAATGAGGATCAACTGGTATGGATTTTTAGGGAAGAAAGTGAAGGACAAGATTGGGGCAAGATTTGGACCAATACTTAGCGGATTAGTTGGTCTGAAGAAACCGAGAGATCATGGAGTTCCTTATTCGTTGACCGAAGAGTTCGTTAGTGTCTACAGAATGCATTGTTTGCTTCCAGACACACTCATCCTCCGAGACATGAGACCTGAGAATGTAGACAAAGAAAACCCTGCAATAGAACGAGAGTAAGACACATACAATGTTTGGTTCATTGGCGGATCCGAGTGTGGTTTTTGTTAACCTAGAAATATGTTTTTAACAGGTACCGATGACAAAACTAATTGGGAAGGAAGGAGGAAAAACGGATTCGAGGATCGGGTTTGAGCAGTTACTAGTTTCAATGGGACACCAATCTTGTGGTGCATTGACATTGTGGAATTACCCTAATTGGATGAGGAACCTTGTGGCTCAAGATATCGATGGAGAAGATAGACCTAACCTTATAGATATGGCTGCCTTGGAGAGTAAGTCAAACCCATGCTTCTTCTTCTGTATCACCAATTTTCTGACCAGTTGCTTAATTTTTCCTTAGTTTATAGAGATCGTGAGAGAGGAGTTCCTAGATACAACGAATTCAGAAAGAATCTGCTGATGAGTCCTATCAAAAAATGGGAAGATTTGACAGATGATGAAGAAGCTATCGATGCTTTAAAGGAAGTGTACGAAGACGATATAAACAAGGTTGATGTAAACGTGGGATTGCACGCTGAGAAAAAGATCAAAGGATTCGCCATCAGCGAAACTGCTTTCTTCATCTTCCTCCTTGTTGCTTCCAGGTTACTACATTTATTAAAACAAAGGCTTTACTTGCCTTACAAGGAATAAAACTTACTAATCTTGAATTTTAATTAGGAGGTTAGAAGCAGATAGGTTTTCACGACGAATTTCAACGATAAAACGTATACTAAAGAAGGATTAGAGTGGGTTAATACAACAGAGACACTGAAGGATGTAATAGACCGACACTTCCCGAACTTAACCAACCAGTGGATGCGATGTACCAGCGCCTTCTCGGTCTGGAGCTCGGATCCTGACCCAACCAATTGGCTTCCATTGTACCTCCGATCCGCGCCTTAAGTGGTCAGATGTCACGTGGCACAGCTGTATGCGTCACGTAGTTAGGTCCTTGGTATATATGTTTCTGGGTACAGTTTGGTTTTTTAGATAACTAAGTTTTATAAATAATGTTTTCATACTACAACAAGCAAACCCGTACCCTGAGTGAGAGTGAGAACTAAAGCTTTGCTTGTACAACTTTTGTAACGGAAAGAGAAGCCCAAGTATTATGTAGAGAATAAGAACCAGATTCATGCACCACTTAAATAAGATACGGTTACTATGCCATTTTATTAAGATATACTTATTATAAAGGGACAAGAAGATCGTCTTACCAAGCAAGCTCTTTTGTCTATGGAATTTGAACCGTGGCAGGTGTTATTATGATTTACAAGTAGGAAGCGGAGATACTCCAAGCTCAGGATACTTGGTAGTGCTTGATATGAAGGGACTGAAGGTAAACAGAGAAAACAGAGCAAAGGTTTTATCTTTAACTTATAACTTTATTGCTCGACGTTCTCTGGTTACAATGTTTGATATATAAAGGGAAAACAGAAAGATCTGGATCCTATACAGCTGTGACATAATCATGTGGCGACGGATAGTAGCGAGTACCGATTTCCCAGCTGTAGAGGATGCTTTTCCGTACGTTGTACACAACAACCTTGTGCTCTTGTTTTCATTGTCTGTAGCTCTTGTTTGTCACGTTGCTGACCACTACCAGGCTTTGTGTCGGCCTTCTTATAGTTCATGTGGGCCGTGCTAATATCCCCTCGCAAACTCGTGGTGGGTGACGGCACAACACCGAGTTTGGACCTCAAAGAGTAGAATGCTGCCTGAGGCAGTGACTTCGTAAAAATGTCAGCCAGCTGAGAGGATGCAGGAACATGACGTACGATCAGAGTGCCTTTAACTACTTGTTCCCGAGCGTAGTGGTAGTGAGTAGCAAAGTGTTTAGACTTCTTGTGCAGAACTGGGTTTGCGGTAAGGTGAACAGCTGATAAGTTGTCAGTAGGCTTTCGCAGGCTTTGTCACAGGGAAGCCAAGTTCTTTGGGAACATCAATTATCCAGGAGAGTTCTGCTGCAGTATCAGATAAGCACATGTATTCCGCTTCAGTTGATGAGCGAGATACGGAGTGTTGTTTGGTAGCAGACCAGGAGATGAGATTGAAGCCAAGTATGGTGTAGAAACCTCCAGTTGATCTTCTAGTTTCACTACACCCAGCCCAGTCACTATCGCATAAAGCTTTTAAGCTGGAGTCTGAGTCGGAATGAAAGTTCAATCCCATCTCTGTAGTGTGAATCTTGTCAGTTTCGAAAAGTTTCCAAACTTCTTTTTTCCAGTTCTGTTTTTCGGTCTCTGAAACCTTTAGAGAGAATTCACTGTGATGTATGGGGTCCTGCTCCTATAACTTCAGTTCAAGGCTTCAGATATTACATCATTTTATTGATAATTACTCAAGGTTCAGCTGGCTGTAACTGTAATTACTCAAGGTTAAGTTGATCTTCTAGTTTCACTACACCCAACCCAATCACTATCGCAGAAAGCTTTTAAGTTGGAGTTCGGGATGAAAGTGCAATCTCATCTCTGTAGTGTTTGCAATCCACACTACAAGGAAGTTTGTAGTATCATTTGTTTATTTTTGATATCTACAAATTTTATAAATTTTTTTAGTTTTATATTTTGATAATTATAAAAAAATTATATCAATTTTAATTTACACAAGTTAATTTAATATATCTTAACCAAAATAAATAAATGAAAATCTATCTAAATTATAATTTTAAATATAACTTAAATATAATTTTAAATAAATCAAATTATTTATTTTATCTTAATTCTATGTTTAATTAAATTAGTATTTAGTATTTATATTAAAATATTGGTTTAAACACAATAAAATCTAAAATATTAGCAAATTTTTATTTTTAAATATAATTTAAAATGAAAATTTTATCGCTGCACATGGTGTAGAAAAACACCTAGTATGAACATGAAATATGTATAGAGATCATTCTGATTTAAGACCCTAAAACTAATGAACTCTGGTTTTAAATATTAATAAGATGAAAATTACAATTACAGTTGCAGCCCATGTAAGAAAATATTTTTACCGTTTGGATTGAAAGCATCCTAAATCAAGTTCTGAAGCTTGTTATTTGGTTCGGACCTTCATATAAATCTCATTTAAAATTTGGATTTGATTCGTTTAAGACAAATATTAGCTATATCAAATACTCAGATAAATCATACCCGCAAGTTACTTGATCCGATTTGTCATTTGCTAAAATTATATATTTATCCTGTAAAATATTTATTATTTTGAAAATAATTAAAATCACATACGATCACGTACAAAATAAGTATATTTGTTATCTATTGTTATTTATTTTTATTAATGGATTTTTATCAAATCTAATATTTTTTATCTGAATTATTTTGTTATGTCAATAAAAGAAAATAATTTTTAACAAGTAACAAATATTTTCTGAAACGAGTAGCAAATAATAGAGACAACAAGTCAAAGTAACAAGAAAACTATTAAAGTATATAAAATTATTTGAAATTTAACTTGTATTTGGAAGTAATAAAATTGTCCATTTGTTATCCAATTTGACAATACCAAATATTTGATATTTAAGATTTGTCAATTTGTTTTCTTTTCTTTTTTTGAAAAAGAAGATTTGTCAATTTGTTACCCAATTTAAAAATACCAAATATTTGATTTTTCAAGGCGAATACAGAAAGTAAGGAGTATAAGCCAAGTATCGTATAATCAATTAATCATTTATTAGTCAACATTTTAATGTCTTTTTGGGTGTACCAAGTAAAACGGCGCGGTGTTTAGTTTGCATCCACATAAGTTTATCTGAATCTCTCAGCCATACAAGAACGTTAAAAATGGCGACTTTTCTCAAGTCTGCTTAATCTTTTTTTCTTGATTTTCTAATAGACGGAAACAAATAAGAAAAGATCACGCATCTCGTCTCTCTTGGATCCATTATTATTATTTTGTTGCGCCAAGCTTTAAAAGGGAATTATTTTGGGGGAAAATACTCTGTTTTTTTTTTGTTATTTTCTCGTTGGGTAGAATGGGAACGGTTCTCGATTCGCACTTTCTGGCTCTTACTGCCATTGTTACTGTAAGTTCTCTGTCATGTTGTCTCTCTTTTCTCGGGAAAATTACGTGTTCGGTTGTCTTTAGTCATATCTGATTTGGTGTTTTACTGATGTGTTCTTGTCTGAATTCTCTTTGTCATGGCTTTTCAGGTGGTTTATCAGTTTATATTCTTCCTAATCACCGCTCTTTTCAAAATCGATCAAGTCACTGATTTTGCAGGTCGAGTTTCCTCACTGTTCTGTATATAAGAGAGGTTTCTTGTTCTTTGAATATTTGTTTACTTATGAGTCAAGATTTGGTTTTCATCTTGATTATGTATGTTCAGGAAGCACAAACTTTGTTATACTTGCTCTTTTGACTCTTGTTCTTAAAGCCACTTGGCACTTCCGCCAGGTAAGTCTCATCTCTTGTCTTATTTTCCTCTCTGTTTTTTTTTTCTTACATTTTTTGTTTTCTTGAAACCCTTTTCTCCTCTTAGATTGTCTTGACTTTGCTTGTTGTGGTATGGGGACTTCGCTTGGGGATATTCCTTCTAATGAGGTCTCTACCAAGGCACAAAAATATTTCATTACCTCTATGATCATACTAACATGGCCTTACCTGTTGTTTTAGGATTTTGCAATGGGGTGAAGATCGACGCTTCGATGAAATGCGTGGAAATTTGGTGAAACTAATAGTTTTCTGGACTCTCCAGGTACACTTCTGCTTTTGGAATTGGATGCATGTGTTGTCATACTACTTAACTTCTTGATTTACCATTGCAGGCCGTGTGGGTTTGGACGGTGAGCTTACCTCTAACTGTTGTTAACGCTGCAAGTGATGGTGGAGGATCTCTTAAACCCGCAGATGTAATCGGTTGGACAATGTGGGTTTTCGGTTTCTTGACTGAAGCTGCGGCTGACCAACAGAAACTCTCTTTTAAAAACTCTCCAGAAAACAGAGGAAAATGGTGTGATGTTGGCGTGTGGAAGTACTCAAGACATCCAAACTACTTTGGTGAGGTTAGTTTTTTTATTTATTATAAGAAATATTTGAGTTTTTTTTAGTATAAATTGGTAACTGTAATGCATAAATGGGATATGTTATCAGATATTACTTTGGTGGGGAATCTTTGTGGCTGCATCACCAGTTCTTGAAGGTGCTGAGTATCTTGTCATATTCGGACCACTCTTTCTCACTTTGCTACTTCTATTCGTCAGCGGCATACCATTACTCGAGGTTCTGTCACTCTCTTTCTCTACTTAAGATCATTTTCTGAATTGCACATGGCTAATTTCAATATAAACAGGCATCGTCTGACAAGAAGCATGGCAATTTGGGAGCTTACCGATTCTATAAAAAGACAACAAGGTTTAACAATATGAACCTTGCTATTGATACCATTTTAAAAAATCGTTGAAGAAGTGTTACCTAATTTGTTTAAGTTTTCGATCCATCTTTAGTCCTCTGATTCCGTTACCGAGAGGAGTGTATGGGAACTTACCAGGATGGTGCAAGCCAGTTTTTCTCTTAGAGCTTCCATTTTACAGCAGAAGTCTCCCTGAAGAAGCTGCTGTTTCGTAAGTATCTCTATTCAAATTTCAGCTTCATCTTTGTTGTGTCTGATAAGTTTGGCTTTCTCTTTGGTGTATCTTTACGTGCAAGAAAGTTAGAGGAGATCAAAATTCAAAAAAAAAAAAAAAGAAAGTTAGAGGAGACTCCAAGAACGGAAAAGAGAAAGTATCAACTGAAAGATTACTGATTTGTGAACTCAGTCTGAGTTTGTATTCCTACAAGACTCTCTGATGTTATGATATTGATAGTGTTCTAAAGCATCCACAAACTATAATACATCTTATTGTGACGAGAAGTAATCGATATAGAATATTATTCTTATAAACTAATAAGTTTTTTACCTTTGGTTTGTTAATCTTAACATTAAAAAACTTTTTTCATTATTGTTGGTGTTGATCATCCAAACGGTTAATCTCTTTTACTCTTCACAACATTTTGTCTTGCTTCTGTTCGACTGTTACAAAAGGAAAACATTTGCAAACTAAGGGTCTGACTGGTTTTTCCGCTACGACCTGCAAAAACGCAGCTTTTGCGTTTGGTAGCGGTTAATAGCGTTTCGAAACAATCATACAAATCGCTTCAAACCGCTCCGAACCTCTTAAAATCAAAAGCTGGTTCCAGCTAGCGTTTGCGGTTGCGGGCAGTTGCGGGCGGAAAAATAAATATAAAATTATTTTTAAAAATATTTTAAAATTTTAAAATTAATATTTTAAAATTAAAATTTTAAAATGGAAATATTATAAATAAAAATATATACATATTTTATATATTAATTAAAATTCACAAACAGTATAATAATTTGTTTTATAAAAAACTAAACTAACTATTTAGTAGAATTTTTAAACATTTATATACACACATATATAAAACGAAATAAAATATTTTTTTAATATAAATCTTCAAAACAAATTTTATTAAAATTATAACTTTCAACTAATTTAAAATTTTTATAAATAAAAAATTATTATTTTTATTAATCATATTATATTGATAATTATTATATTTTATTACAATAGTATGTTTTTATTTTTTATAATGTTATAATATGTTAATATGGGTAATTTATTATTAAACCGCTGTAATATCTTATAATCAACCAGTCACAAATATCCCACAAATGCAACAATTTTCAAACGTTGTACCAGTCATACAAAACGCTTAATAACGCTTGAAACCGCAACCACCCGCATCCGCAAACTCCCGCACCCGCAACCGCAACCGCTGGGTTTAAACCAGTCGGGCCCTAAATAGCCTTTAAAACGGTTTATTATATCTACGTGGGTGGATTGGTCACTTTTCAACACCAACACACCGGCCACATTTTATTTTTCAACAATGTTTTTAAAACCGGACTGGAAGATGAACCATCTACTTATTTGGTTCATGGTTCAATATGGTTCAACTGTGTCAAACTTGATTCAATAATTTGGTTCAATATTTTTTAAATATAGAAATTTAAAGGTAAAATTAGTAAATATGGTGCATAATTAAAATATAAATAAATATTATATATAAACATTATACATATAAACTTTTTTTATATGGTTATTTTATATATTATTAATAGTTCTAATAATTTTATAAAGTTCAATAACTTTGAAATTCAATTGGACTACTTGAACGGCTCATAGTCAAACCAGTTACTAGATCCAGCCTGGTTACATGACCGGTTCATGTTAGAACATGGTCCAACCACTTGGTCGGTGCAGTTTTAAGAACACTGAATATTTATGTATACTACAACTTTGCATATCTATTTAGGTATTTCTCTTGTCAAAGGCCGATACAATCTAATATGCAGTTTAATTCAAAATCAAAATAAACATAAAAAGGGATAATTTGATAAATACCCCATATTTTGAAAACTATCCTTTTAAATATGTGATAATTGGTAAGGAATTTTAATCCTAATTTTAATTACATTTAAAAACTATTATGAAACAAATTCTAAATTTGAATTTATAATTTTTAATGTTTAAAATTGATATATGTTTGAGATAAATACATATTTTAAAATTAATTGGATAAATTTTCCGAAGTATCATTAGGGTTTCTCTTACTTTTTCAGTTCAAAACTCAATACAAAATAACTTACACTACAACATTGTAATCAAATTTATCTTCCTTAAAAAAAAACTATATTCCTTATTCATACAATCTTTTTAGGGTCTTCCACTAAGTCAATAATTATTATTTAATTTGTTTATATGTTCAATCTAATATCATATCGGTTTTTGTTTGCTATTATTCCATCCTCTATAGCTATTGTTGCTGCTCATATAGTTTAAATTTTAGGACTTGTTTAAATTTGAAGCAAACATTTGATTCTTTTCTTTTAAATATGTTTTTCTTTAGATCATTTCAAAATATGGAATATATATATTGTCCAAAAGACAAAACTGGAAAATAAAGGGAGAAAGAGATGTCAATAATTTGAATTCAAACAAAATAATATCGACATGTAACAATACAAAAAATGGAGAAATATGCTCTGTGATTTTAATGGAAAATAACCTCATTTTTAGTGGAATGTCAATTTGGGTTTTGAGGAACAAAAAAAAAACAATAGCTCAACAGCCATAAATCATTTTTTTATTTAACAAAGCTTTAAGTTTTCATGGGGAATATAATATCAGCAAACCCCTCTTCCATATGACATCAATAAAGGCTTTGGCTGGTGCTTATCCATTTTTGTCCAAAATAACAAAGCAAAGAACACACTTGATGATGCAAAGAACATACTTGATGTAAGTGTAAAGAAGAAGCTCCATTTCACACAGACAAGGAGATGAGAATCTTGAGGTAAAAAAAGCTCTTACTTCTTGTTTTCTACCATTAATTGCAGGCAGTGTTGGTTTGGACGGTGAGATTACCTCTAACAGATGTTAACGCAAGTGAAGCTGGAGGATCTCTTAAACCCGCAGATTTAATCGGTTGGACAATGTGGGTTCTCGGTTTCGTGATTGAAGTTGCAGCTGATCAACAGAAACTCCATTTTAAAAACTCTCAAGAAAATAGAGGAAAGTGGTGTGATGTTGGCATGTGGAAGTATTCAAACATTCAAACTACTTTGGTGAGGTTAGTATTTCGATATATAACAACAAATCTTTGAATTTTTTTTGTATGAAACAGCAGTCATAACACCCGTTGATTACTGATTTGTGTGTGAGATATCAAACAAAGTCCTACTTTAAAAGTTTAGACAAATAATGTCTAATATATAATAGGAAGTCTAATTCTAATTAGTACGATGAACCTCTCAAATCTAAAATAGACAATATCGTATTTATCGGACAATAAAGAGTTAGACATGAGCTTTCGTACACCCAACATTGTGAGCTCAATCTGAGGTTCTATCATACAACACTCTCTGATGTTGTGTAAAAGATTGCTGGTAAGATATGAGTTTGGTTGACATATTGAGCCGGATCTTTGTTGTGATTGGTTATGATCATTTGAACCATGTGATGTCCATTTTTATTAAGATACAATTAGATAATTTATATGAATATAAATATGGTAACATAAGTCAACGACGCTGTACATGAAAATAATAGCATCATCCCAAACCAATAAGAAAAACAATGAACTGATTATAGGCTTCATCCTTCCATGCATGCAGCATGTTTTTATAAAAACTAATTATTGAACGGAAAATCTATATAAGCCCATATTAGTAGTATATGTACATGTGCTACTAGCCAGAAATAGTAAGAGAAAACTATGCGGGAGTAATATCATTCTGTGATTGCATCGAATGTCTGATACGAAGAAAGGCTCGTTTGAAGCAGATGAAGGCGACAATGAGGAAGAAAACGGAGCCACATGCACAAAACAAGACATTAACAATATCACCCATAAAATTGAATTTTGTATCTTTTGTGCTAGCGGATTGTACTAATCGCACATTCCCGTAAGTACCAACTGCGATTAACGACAGACATGTTAATCCAATAATCACAATCCCAGCCGGTATGACAAACTTTAATACATCTCCCCAAAAACTCGAACTCATCTTCTTGATCTGTCTTTTGTACTGTTTATTGTATTTAATTTTCTTTTTAAGTACTTTTTGGTCTTGCTGATAGAAAAGGGTTTTGCTCGTAATTAAAATAAGCGGTATAAATGTTCAATTACTTTGAGAATTTATTGTTTGCTTCACGTGGTATAGTTAGATCAAACATGCATGCATGGTTGTAATTCAATTATATTTAATAATCGATCATGGATTTTACAAGGGGTGTTTATTCTCATTTTCTGTTGGCTTTTAATAGTTTTGTGTTATAAAAGTAATCAAAAATTCTATATTTATTCATAACATAGAGGTTCCTTATATAGGAGATTACACCGTCATAGATAAATGGAAAGAGTATAAATCATAATCCAACTAGGAAAATGAAAACATAAAGACATAAGGAAAAGAAAAAGCTGGCCGACTCTCTCTTTCTTGGGCCGCCGATGGTATAATCTCATGGTTATGAGCCATCCACAATCTGGTTCATAACAATCCCCTTTGGATGCCATAACCATTTAGAGCTTGTAATGTGCTTTAATGTTGCCTCATTAAAACCTAACCAGGAAAACTCAATTGGGAAAAAACCATGGTGAAGGAAAAAGAGTAGAACACACATTACTCCCCCTGATTTGGACATTACTGAAGGTCCCTTGGACCTCTCCAATTTTTTGCAATCTTTGGGTGATGAAGATCTTGGGCATAATATGCTTCGTCCTCGAACATGATAGTTGGTTCTTCTTTACCATCGACCATGCCACAATCTGATCGAACATGTTGAGTCATCGACCTCAAATACACACACGAAATCTTGGATGATGTTGATGTGATATGTGTGTACCACCATGTGTAAAACATAGCCTGTCTGAAAAACAAATCAACAAAACCAAATAACCCCTCTTTGGGCTG
>NC_027749.1:22391916-22392102 GCF_000695525.1 Brassica oleracea var. oleracea | reverse complement strand
GAGGATTCTTATCTTTTGGAACCTATTGGTCTACCACGTTTCATATGTTGTCTAGACTCTGTAGCAACTTGACTGTGTCTCGTCTTGGAAATCAAATTCGTTGGTGCTTTACAAGCTGGTTTATATATGACTTAGTCATTCTTTTTCGGGTCAGCAAATGTGTCTGGCATTTGATTAGCTAGCTTT
>NC_027749.1:22390604-22391691 GCF_000695525.1 Brassica oleracea var. oleracea | reverse complement strand
CGTTTTAAAAGATTTCGGCCAAGCCGTTCTTGGTATGTACATGTATCACAGAATTGTCCACACTTACCCCCATGGACATACCATAATCATTTAAACGCTTGGGACATGTATTCACCGGTATTATCTAGACATATAGTCTTTATTTATGAAAAAGGGGCTCGTAGCCGTTTTACTGGTGATGGCCTAATGAGTTTCCCTTGTGTACATGCCACACATGTGAGATTTTTTGGGATAACTCTTCTTATCTTTTAATGTGTGTCTTCTGAATATCAATTTTTGCATCATGTTTGGACCAGGATGGCCAATTCGGTCGTGCTATAAAGTGTATATTTTCGCAGGCTTTTAGCCTCTATCATACTGATTTATGCATAGTCTAGGTCAGTAGAGAATGCATATATAGTCTTTAGAACTTATTATGGCCTTGGGCGATTTAATACATATATCTGAAGGAACTCTTTGTTTCCTTCGCCCATTGTTTCAATATGGAAATCATTCATTCTTATATCTTTAAAACTCAATAGGCTGCTCTTGCTCTTAGAGCTGGGTGAATATAAGGCATCACTGATTTCTAGATGCATACCCTTAGGCAATAATATATTAGCCTAGCCATAGTCTTCTTTCAGACTAGCGATACCTGCTTTAGTACTTATATTGGCGCTTTTCAGTGTACTCATATAGAAAAATCATTCATTCATTTAATCTAAGCAGACAATGTAATAGAAATAAATTCAAGGAGATAAAAATCAGAGAAAGCATACAAGCAAAGCAATCACACAAGTTTGATGTCGAAATCAGATTATCAACTTGATTCTTTTAGGCAATCATAAGTCTCATATTCCATAAGATCATCTTGATCATGTTCGAAATTATTTTCACCATCTTTATAGACCAAGTGGGTTTCAGGATTCTTCCCTTTCAGACTCTCTTTGATAGAGGTCACAAAAATGTTTGGGAGTCCTTCATATCTTAGCCCAATCATTCCCCATTCCACATCTATGGCACACTGATTTGGTCGAGCTTTGTGGTTTAAAGGATATACCACGGCCACTGCCTTGACCATGGCTCAAATTGGGTTGATACCCACGGC
>NC_027749.1:22385315-22389548 GCF_000695525.1 Brassica oleracea var. oleracea | reverse complement strand
TTAGATGATTGTTGAATCGGACCACCAAAGGAGTTGAGCCGCGAGCTGGACACGAACGGGACGCGAGATGGAATGGATCGAGTCGCTTCTATCGGGTCGCAGACGTCCTTTGTTGCGTAATCGGGAACACCTTGATCGTCGGACGCGAGCTGTCTGATGATGTCGCGAACGAGGAAGAGGTCGCGTGCTGGAGCTGCACTCGGGTCGCGAACGATTGAGTTAGGATCAGGAACGCCTTGGGCTGAAGCTGATCGGGGACGCGAGCTGGAACAGATGCGGGAACAAGCGATGCGATCCGGGTTTAGGGTTCGTCGGATCGCCGGCTAGGGTTAGGGTTTTTCGATTTGGGTATTAGCTTAGGGATTTAGAGTTTCGTGCTGATAACATGTTATAAAAGTAGTGGAAAAGTCTATATTTATTCATAACATAGAGGTTCCTTATATAGGAGATTACACCGTCATAGATAAATGGAAAGAGTACAAATCATAATCCAACTAGGAAAAGGAAAACATAAAGATATAAGGAAAAGGAAAAGCTGGCCGACTCTCTCTTTCTTGAACCGCCGATGGTATAATCTCTTGGTTATGAGCCATCCACAATCTGGTTCATAACATTTTGATATATAGTCTTAGTTTTTGGGGATGAATTAAATTTCTGAATCTATTATTTAGGTTTACGTTGTTTTCTTAAAGCTTTTACGTTGTTTCGTTGAGTTAGAAATATAGATTAACAAAAAGAAAAAGTAACATTCTACATATATAGAATAACAAAGTATTGTTTTGGGATGTATAACATAGTTTTTTTCTTTTTTTCTTTTTCTGATGTATAACATTGTATTGGTTATAGTTCACAGTTTTGCATTCGAAATTTAGTTTTTAAGATTGTGTTATATTTTTGGGAGTTATGCAGGAAATTTACTATTTATGGTTTGACATTATATTATTTTGTTGTGTTATAAAAAAGTTGATTTTTTATAAATGGTATCGTGACATTCATATGTCAAAAAAAAAAAATTTAATTCAACGAATTCTGCATCGTATTCGTATGTAGCATTAAGCATATATATAAAGTATGTAGTATACGTAAAATACTGATCTAATATACCGTATGTCAAAAACGAGAAAGATCTACAGTCAAGACATGAGTCTGTATTTGGTCTTTTTGCGATTAAGTGTTGGGGTATTAAGCTATTTAAAGCTCAATCATCGTCTTTTAGACTCACATAGAATTTGTACTTTTTGTAACTGATTATGAATGTTGGGATATTTTTCCAATACATTTATCATCAACGGTATACGTCAAATTATATTAGACTCCTTATGTTTCAATTTAATTGTCGTTTTAAATTTATGCACACAGATTAAGAAAATATTTAATTTTTCATATTTCTAAAATAAAAACATCATTACTTATACAAGTAACAATATTTTAATCAATAAAAAATTAAATGAAGAATATTATTAATAACTTTTTCATTAAAATATAAAACAATATTTAAAATAAAATAAAATTTTAATTCTAAAACGACAATTGTTATAAAACGGAGGGAGTATACAGAAACTCACACATGCAAGATTCACTAGGTTACTTGAAAGAGTACTAAATCGGCGATTTAATTATCTCATCAGAAGATCTCTGTTTTTAATTAATTTTATATCTTAGATAAATGATCAACTCAGTTCCGTTAGAAAAATCAACGGCTATTTAAAGTCGTACGAAACCTTTCTTCGCTAACCATGATACTAAATTTAATGTTAAAATTACATTAAATTTAATATTTTAGTGTCATAT
Organism: Brassica oleracea var. oleracea; assembly: GCF_000695525.1. Lineage (NCBI taxonomy): Eukaryota > Viridiplantae > Streptophyta > Magnoliopsida > Brassicales > Brassicaceae > Brassica > Brassica oleracea. The sequence goes on along the minus strand of NC_027749.1, from coordinate 22,387,757 downwards.
TTTTTCGGTCATCTCCAACCATGATATTAAATATTATACCAAAAGTAATATAATATATTATTTAATATTTTACAGTTTTAATATTTTTTTATTTTTCTTATTATAATTTATAAATAATTATTTTATCACACTTAGATATTATGTCTTTGTAATTTTACGTTTATATAATTTATTTATATTTTTGGTTTAACAATATTATAATTTTATGTATTTATTGTATATAAATATTAAAAATTATAAAATATTAATTATGAAAAAGCACATAACAAAATAATAATTTAATTTATATTTTAAGTGTTTATTTCAAATTTAATATGCATTTTAATCTTATCCAGCCCATGTTATTAATTTCTATATTTTATAAATACTAACTAAAATTTTACATTATTAAAATAAAATATAAAATTCTATAATATTTTATTCTTAAAAATATAAAATAAATAATACTCCTCTGTTCCTAAATATAAGATGTTTACTTAAAAATAACACATATTAAGAAAAATTAATTTTTTTCTAGAAAATAACATTAAAACTATAAATTAATGATATTCAACCAATTACAAAATAGATTATTAAATATGTTTGGTTGCACAGTTTTTAATAAAATAAAATTTACCTAAAAAATGAAAACATCTTATATATTGAAACATGAAATTTTTTTAAACACCCTACATTTGGGAACAAAGAGAGTAATAATCATTTAGTGATTTTTACTTTAAAATAAAAAATATTTAATTATGTAAAAATAAACAAAAAATACAAAAAAAAATATTATATTTATGTTTAGTTACAAATTTGAACTAATTAATAAAAATAGTTAAACTATATTATTAAATAAAACACAATAAAATATGTATATTAAATATTTGGTGTAATGAGTAGTGTTACACCAAATTTGGTGTAATACTATTTACTCTACATCAAATTTGATAGAATAGTGTAAATTTTAGTGTTCCATTGAAGAAAAATGTTACACCAAATTTGGTATTTTAGTGTTCCATTTGAGCTGGCCTAAGAAATGTAAGATCATCTCTAATAGCTTACTCTATTTTTTACTCTAAAATAAAGTAACTCTATAATAGAGTTTGATTTTGCTCCAATGATACTTTTTTTTTTGATGAAGTGTGAAATTTATTGATCAATGTAGAAAGAATAGAGCTTTACAAAAATTAGAAGAGACTATAGAAAAGGATATACAATGCTAAAAAAGAATGATCGGACGTCTAGTAATTTAGCCTGTAACTTCAAACCAACGTCGCATTAATCCTTGGAACTTGTGGCCAGCCTTGTATCAAAGAGAAGTAATCCTATCCTGTTATAAATCATTATGTGGATGGCCCATAACCAATGACCATGTCTAGGCCCAGCCGTGGCCATAACCAAGAGGAGAGAGAGTCGGCGTCCGGAGGAGAGAGAGTCGGCTACTTGGCCGACTTAGTATTAGGTCGACTGGGCTTGGACGACTTAGTATTTAGTCGTCCAGGCTTGGCCGACTTTAGTCTTAGGACGTTTTCCATTTATCTGTTTTAGATCTTTTCCTATTTCATGTTGTATTAGGTTTTGGATAATTTCCTTTTTCTTATACTTTGTAATCCTTATATAAGGAACCTCTATTGTTCATTAATAATACACAGACAAAAATTCCTCACTCTTTTACAACACGTTATCAGCACGATCATCTCTAGATCCCTGAGACAAATCGAAACCTCCAAACCCTAAAAAGCTAAAACCGGCGACCACAACCAAAAAAACCCTAAACCCTAATCTCGTTCTTAGTTCAATCAAGAACTTAGTTGATCCCTCTTGAATCCTAGACATTCTCAGATCACGTTCCAGCTCAGAAGAACCGTCCAGCTCGCGATCAAACCCGAGACGCGATCGCATCCGACCAGATCTCCGCGCAGCTCGCAGCCGAGACACCTCCAGCCCGCGATCGTCCCATCCGCGACCCGATTGCATCCTATCGGTTCTCTCTCTCTCTCTCTCTCTCTCAAGGTGGTCCGGTTCTAATCCACTACAAAGGAAAGGTAGAAGTTAAATCTGAGAACCTAGATTGATCAGAAACCCTAATCCATAATTATGGAAATTTTGATCTTGATCAAGACCCTAAAACCTACAAGATTAAAATCGGCAATCTCTTAACCAGAAAGATAGAAATCGATTCATTAGAACTTGAATTGATTGTTCCTGATTTGATTTTGAGAAACCCTAAGTTTTGGAATCGAAATCCTAAACCCTAAAGAGTTGAATTCGATTTTTATTGATTGAATGTTTGATGTTTGAGGTTTTAGGATTGTTAGATTGATTGAAGTAATCTATCTAGAACTTGAAATCCTAAAGGCCTTGAAACCTTTAATTAAAACCGGCAGCCTTAGTTTTAAAGTTGAAACCCTAAATTCATAAATCAAATTGCTAAGGTTGTTTGCATTACATATGAATTGA
>NC_027749.1:22383920-22385102 GCF_000695525.1 Brassica oleracea var. oleracea | reverse complement strand
CGATGAATTGTTATTTAATTATAGTTCAAAGTTTTACAAATCATGACTATTTTATTACTGTAAAAAATATGGTAATAGTTATTAGCAAAAAAATTAACTTATGATTTTCATACGTTGTTATAAAATATATACATATTTACATGTTTCTATTTTTTGATCGGTTTTATTCGGTTTATTCGGTTTTATCGGTTATATACCGAACCATATCCAAATCCTGCGGTTTTTTAAAAATCATATCCATTCGGTTTGTATGGTATATATCAAATCCAAACCATATTATCTATTTCGGTTTGGTTCGGTTCGGTACGGTTCGGTTTTGCCATATTGAACAGCCCTAATTGAATTGAATTGCATTCGCATTGTTTAATGAAATCGACCAGCATGTAGAAACATATGAATTCGAATCTGATTGCATTGAAATTCATATGGCCGTGTGGCCTTAATCTCCCTAGTACATATAGAATCAAATATTAGGATTGTTCGCACCATGGTCAATTTAGATTTACATGTCCGATCCTATTGCTTGTCCACATGGCCGTGCGGCTTGTTTGTTCGCACCATGGTCAATTTAGATTTACATGTCCGATCCTATTGCTTGTCCACATGGCCGTGCGGCTTGTTTGTTCGCACCATGGTCGAGTGTTCGTACCATGGTCGATTAGATTGATTGTTTTCTCATAGATGCGTAAGACAAGTTTGTGGCCGAGCTTGTTTACCATGCGGCCACATGATCACATTGTGAACCTAAATTGAAATGATAATGTGATTCAGATGTCGAAAATCTCAAATAGAGACTATGCAGCCCTTAATCTCTCCGGAGATAACTACTTGCAGTGGGCGCTAGATACAAAGATCAGCTTAAGGTCAAAAGGACTTGGTGATACAATCATCAAGGACAACAATGAGACCGACAAGAATCAGTACAGGGCTATAAGTATTATACGCCAAACCGATAAGAATCGGTACAGGGTTATAAGTATTATACGCCATCACCTCATTGAAGGTCTAAAAGATCAGTACATTACGATGGAAAATCCACTAGAGCTTTGGGATGCTTTACAGCATTGATATGATCACCAGAAAACGGTGTTACTCCCAAAAGTTAGAAATGACTGGAAGAATCTAAGATTCATGGATTATAAGCCAGTGGATGAGTACAATTCGGTCTTGTTCAAGACGGTT
>NC_027749.1:22383539-22383730 GCF_000695525.1 Brassica oleracea var. oleracea | reverse complement strand
AATACCCGAATGGGGCTGAAATCTTTGAACCCGAAAACCCGAAACCCGAATAGACCCGAACCGAACCCGAATGGGTACCCGAACGCCCACCCCTAACCAGAGGCCAATGAAGTTGAAAAGAAAATTCCCAACGAGTGCAATTACATCCAGAATGATAAGAGATCACACGGCAAAGGCCGTGGTGGATACTT
>NC_027749.1:22382712-22383423 GCF_000695525.1 Brassica oleracea var. oleracea | reverse complement strand
GAGGCGGTATATCCAAACCGTCTTACTCAACCAAATCCGTTTGTCACAGATGTGGGATGAGCAACCATTGGGCCAAGAACTGTAGAACTCCTACGCACTTATGTGAGCTCTACCAAGAGAGTCTTAAGGACAAAAACCCGGAGTCTCATATGGTCCATGATTCCGGTTATGAGGCTGATAAAGAATCTGATGTTGCAAATGACGACCTGATGGACTTTGAGACTTCTGATTGTCTCAAAGATTAAATTTTTCGATACGACTTGTTTTTACTGCTTTATGATTGTTTTATGATTGATTTGGTGTTTTTAATTTCGGTGTTTTGCAACTTTAATAAATGAAAGTTTTAAAGTCTCTGAGAAATGAAATCTTATTTATAGAAATGAATGACGAAATGAGCATACTCGTGGTGGATAGTGGCACAAGTCATACAATTCTTAGAGATAAAAGATATTTCTTAAATCTCACAATGCAAAGTGCAAACGTACACACCATTGCAGGTGTAGCCGGCCTGATTGAAGGTCACAGCCAGGCTTATGTATTGATGCCTAAGGGCACTCATCTAGAGATCAAAAATGCCTTGTATTCCCCAAGCTCTAAAAGGAGCCTATTGAGTTTCAAAGACATAAGATTGAACGGTTTCCATCTTGAAACATGGGAAGAAGGAAATAAAGAATTCCTTAACATAATTTCGATCACCAAAGGCTATAAAAG
>NC_027749.1:22380428-22381023 GCF_000695525.1 Brassica oleracea var. oleracea | reverse complement strand
AAGAGAAGCTTGATCTGCGCCTAATGGATGTAGTAACTGCGTATCTGTACGGTCCACTGGATAATGAAATTCATATGAGAGTTCCAGAGGGTATTGAGCTCAAAGATAAGAAAGGTTCTCGAGAACAGCATTGTATGAATAAATCCTTGTACGGTTTGAAACAATCAGGTCGAATGTGGTACAACAGATTATCAGAGTACCTAGTGAAAGAAGGTTATAAGAACGATCCAATATGTCCATGTATCTTTATAAAGAGATTTGACAGCAAGGGCTTCGTGATTATGTCTGTCTATGTGGACGACCTGAATGTGATTGGAACCCCTGGAGAGATTTCCCAAACGGTTGAATGTCTAAAGAAAGAATTCGAAATGAAAGACTTAGGAAAGACTAAGTTCTGTTTGGGACTGCAATTTGAGTATGTGGAGAATGGAATCCTTGTGCATCAAAAGACATATACAGGAAAGATACTCAAGCAGTTTAATATGGACAAGGCTCATTCCTTGTCGAGTCCTATGGTCGTGAGATCCATAGACCTTGAGAAGGATCCATTCGGACCAAGGAAGCCGGACGAGGATATGCTCGGGCCGGAAATACC
>NC_027749.1:22379683-22379858 GCF_000695525.1 Brassica oleracea var. oleracea | reverse complement strand
ATAGGAATGCGCCAGTTGAAGGATCTTCAGTGATGCCTTCATCAGGGGGAGTGTCATGTGTTCTACTCTTTTTCTTGTCTACGGTTTCCATTTTTTCCCACCTTGGGTTTTTGGTTTTCCTAGAGAGGTTTTAATGAGGCAACGTCGTGCATGATACAAACCCATATGGTTATGG
>NC_027749.1:22362980-22379651 GCF_000695525.1 Brassica oleracea var. oleracea | reverse complement strand
TGTTATAAATCATTATGTGGATGGCCCATAACCAATGACCATGTCTAGGCCCAGCCGTGGCCATAACCAAGAGGAGAGAGAGTCGGCGTCCGGAGGAGAGAGAGTTGGCTACTTGGCCGACTTAGTATTAGGTCGACTGGGCTTGGACGACTTAGTATTAAGTCATCCAGCCTTGGCCGACTTTAGTCTTAGGACATTTTCCATTTATCTGTTTTAGATCTTTTCCTATTTCATGTTGTATTAGGTTTTGGATAATTTCCTTTTTCCTATACTTTGTAATCCTTATATAAGGAACCTCTATTGTTCATTAATAATACACAGACAAAAATTCCCCATTCTTTTACAACATATCCCACACTGCTTTATCAATGATCCTGATCAGTTGATCTACTGTCCGAAACCCAGTGTGATGCCTCCTCCCATTCCTTTCCTTCCATAAGTGATAGACACAGCTCTGGAACACCATTTTTAATAAGATCATACCCAAGAGCTGAAGTGAGTTCCCACTAACATACTGAAGCGTGGTTATCCAGTCTGGATCAGTCCTATCTCCACTAAACCGGTTTACTAGCTTGTCCCATACTATGAAAGAATAAGGACAAGCAAAGAAGATATGATCACGCGTCTCATCCCTCTCACCGCACAATACACAACCTTGCTGAATGCCCCAAGCTCTCATTCTGTCACCCATTGACAATCAATTCTTTACTGCCAACCATACTATAAACGAGAAGCGCGGAACTCCTTGTGTAAACCATACAGTTTTGCTCCAAAAAACAGTAGCCTTTTTGTCTCTAACTTGCTCCCAAGTACTTGATGAGGAGAAGTAGGTCTTGTAGGTATCCTCAGAGTGCTTCCACAACACAATGTCAGGTCCGAGAGAGTCATGAGGGGGATGTACATTGCAGATGCGGTCATAAAGCTCATGAAAGAAGCCGCTCCTGTGACCTCGAATGTTCCAGTTTGAATTCACGACTGCATCCCTCACCCGGGCATGGCGAGCAACTCCCAAGTGACATGTGCCAATAGTGCCAGTGATATCAATTAACTTCTCTACTTGTAGCCAATCATCGACCCAGAAGAAAGCAGTCTGGCCATCATGAACCTCAAATCGTATGAACTGATAAACCTGCGAACGTAGTTTCAAGAATTTCCTCCAAACCCATGATCCTTTCCCATCTTCCCTTACATCCCAAAAAGATTTTTGTCGCAGTAAGTATTCTTGAATCCAGAAGACCCATAGAGAACGTTTTAGCGAGAAAATCTTCCATATTAAACTCATAGTGAAGACCTTTGAGGAGTCCCGAAGCTTCCGAATTCCAAGACTTCCTTCCTCCTTAGGATAGCAGAGATCATCCCATGCTACCTTAGTTTTATTAGTCTGATTAGGAGAGCCCGACCACAAGAAAGCGTTACACATACTTTCAATCTCATCCAGACAAGCTTTTGGAAGGATGAAAGCATGACTCCAAAATTTTACTATGCTCGAGATGACAGACTTTATTAGTTGTAACCGGCCAGCATAAGAAAGACATTTGTTTCTCCACGACAACATCCTACTGCGAACCCTATCAATCAAAGGTTCATAATCCTGCTTCGTGAGTGCCTTGGTGGTAAGGGGCATACCCAAGTACCGAACCGGGAGCTTGCCCACCTTGATCCCAATATGCGCAGCCTCTTCAAGCAATGGGGTTATCGTCTGACATGTGGCAAATATGGATGACTTGTTCGCGTTTATATGAAGGCCTGAGATGCTAGCAAACTTCTCCATGACCTTCAGTACTCCTCGAAGTGATCTAACGGACCCATCAGTAAACACAAGAATATCATCAGCGAAACTGATATGTGTGAGCTGCACTTCTTTGCACTGCGGGTGGTAGTCGAACTGATGCTCATGCGCTGCCCTATTCAACATCTTGGACAAGACATTGTTCAGTATGGCATAGAGATAAGGTGAGAGAGAGCATCCCCGACGGATTCCTCGCGCGCTTGTGAAAAACCCCTCCAAACTCCCGTTAACAGAAACTGAGAAAGTCGCAGTAGGTATACAGACCCTGATCCAAAGTATAAACTGGGGAGGAAGGCCCATAGCTTTTAGAACCGAGGTGATGGAAGACCACTTGACGGTGTCAAAAGTCTTGGAGATATCAAACTTAACTGTAGCTCTATCAGAATGTGAAACTTTGTGATATCCATTCACGAGCTCTGATGTGAGAAGAACATTTTTGAGCATCCGCCGACCCTTGATGAAAGCCGTCTGATTCGGCTCAATTGCCTCAGGGAGTATAGTTTTCAGCCTACGAGCAAGCACTTTGGAGAATACCTTATATATCAAATTGCAGCAAGCAATTGGCCTGAAATCTTTCATGGTCTGCGCATCCTCCGTTTTGGGTATGAGTGTCAAGATCGCAGCATTGATCCCGGTTGGTAAGAAACCAAACAAGAAAAAGGACTGCACCGCTGTGATGAATTCTCCCCCTATAACAGACCAAGCAGCTACATAGAACTCTTTGGTGAAGCCATATGGACCAGGCACCTTATCATTTGGTAAAGCTTCCAGTGCTGATATAATTTCTTCCGCAGTCACAGGAGCTACTAACCTAGCTGCAGAGCTAGCAGGACATCGATAAGTTAATAGGTCCTCCAACATGTCCTTCGAATCAACCTCAGGGCCCTGCTGGCCTTGGAGGAACCTTTGGAAATGCCGCAATGCTTCCTTCTTAATATCTGAGACCTTTGTTAGCACTTCACCTGCCTCGTTCACCAGCTTTTTAATTGTGTTTCGAGAAGTTCTCGTCATCACAGCTCTATGAAAAAACACAGTATTGTGATCTCCAGCTCCCAGCCACCTGATACAAGATTTCTGACGGAAGAATTTTTCCTCTATACTAGCCAATTTATTCCACCTAGCTGACGCCTCAGCAGCTGCTGCAAAGGTACTCGGACTGGGATCCACAAGAGCCTCATCCTAACATCGACACATCTCTTCAAACGCTTGCTTTGTCCTGTTAGGCAAATCCCCATAATGAGTTTTATTAAGCATTCTCATGTCATATTTGAGAAGCTTTAGTTTTCCCTGAAATTTGCTCAGTGCAGCCCTAGAGTGATGAATAGGTTGTGTCGAGTCCCATATTCGCTTAACCGTAGGAAGAAAATCAGGGTGATCACAGAGGTAGTTGAAAAACGGAAAGGATTTCTTGTCTCATTAAGGTTTCCTGATATCGTGACCACACATCGTGCGTGATCAGATATACCACCAGCCTCAAAGCAAGCAGAAGATTGAGGGAAAGACCTAAGCCATGCCGCATTTATCAACGCTCGATCAAGTTTCTTACCAATAGGATATACATATTGTTTGTTCCACCAGGTAAACAGAGCCCCCGAAGAAGCCAGATCTGTTAAAGCACAGTCCATCACAACATCCTGAAACTGCCTCATTCCAAGAAGAGATCGAGGAACAGTACCGCGAGAATGCTCTCCTGTAGAAAGGGTAACATTGAAGTCCCCTATTACTATCCAAGGCATGTCAAGATGTCGATATGCAGCCTGAGTGCCCCTTAGCTCCTCCCACAGTCTCCTCCTTTCCACTTCACAATTCGACGCATAGACTGTCGAACATATAAACTGCTCACTTGTTTCAGGTACCTGGACCGCACAAGTTATTACCTGAGAGCTGATATGCAACTGAGTGACCACCACTTTATCTGAACCATAAACGTCCCAAATGATTATAATCATAATTTACCAGCGAAGCCACCCTGGTAGTGCCTCTGCGACGCATTCTCCATACTTATCCAATTGAACTCGAGTTTCCAGTAAACATCCAAAAAGAAACTTCTCTGCATGTACCCATCTTCTAACTTCTCTATGTTTGTGAGGCATATTGAAGCCACGCATGTTCCATACAAAAACCGACGTCATAACTTTCGACTGGGAGCTTTTTTGGTGGATTGCGCCCTTACTGCTTTCCTCTCCTTACCACGCCCAGGGAGTTGTTTACTAAGCTTGAGGCTCGTTCCGGCACGAAACCTCACGTTCTTGGTTGTGTCTTTCTTTGCATCCACCTTTTGCACCTCTGAAACAACCTCTCCCTCCTCTATGTCGTCATCTGCATCCCCATCTCTCTCCTCATTATCCTTTATCGCTAGAACACTGAATCTGGACGGTGAGATCACTATATCCCTCTCCACTTGATCAACTTCTTTTGCCCCTCTAACCCTTACCCTATCAGTAGGTGGAGAAGAATTTCTACCTACCAGGGCCCAGTCAAGCTTCAAAGCATCAGTATTCATATCCCCACTCGAAGTACCGCCAACCTCAAAATTTTCACGTGACTTATCTCCCACCACATTACTTCCCAAAGCTGGAGGGAGAACCTCAAGCTCGTGGAGCAAGTCACTTACAACATTGCGGTTCGGGATGATCGCATACCTCACCTGCCCATCTCCATTTATCTCCACATCAAGGGTCTTTGTAGCCACTGCTATCTCCTTGTCCTTTTAAAGAACCTTTATCTTCCTCGAATTACAGCTCTCTCCCTTGTGGCCCCAAGCATTGCAGATGTTGCACCTAGGAGGCAACCAGGGGTAACATACATCAATCACCACTTGCACACCATCCTTGTCCACAAAGCTGATCTTCTCCACCAGCGGCTTATGGAGGTCAATCTCAACAAGAACTCGAGCCACGTCAAGCCTCACACATTTCTCTGTACTAGGGTGAAGTTTGACAAATTTGCCAGCAGCACGACTCAAACATTTCAGAGCCTTATGAGAGAAAAGCATACTCGGCACGCCCTTAAGATCAATCCAAATGGGTATGGCCGACAGATCCGGAGGCTGAAGGGCCGATTCCGGAGACCACTCGTTGACTACCAATGGAATATCTGAAATATGCCAGTAGCGCCTCTGAATCACTCGAGCTCTCATCTGAGAATTCTCAATCCGAAATAAAACCGTGTTCTTCTCCAGAAACTGCACATCAATTTTACTTCCCATCTTCGGCGAAGACCAGAGTCGGTTCACCGTAGCGTGGATGGATCCGACATGAGGAGCATCCCCAATGAAATACCTAACCACATAGCATCTCCACAAAGGGTTTGGATCAGTCAAGATCTCATCTGGGATCGTCAATTCCACCATGCCATTAACAGCTTCAGGAGGAGGCAAAGGTTCCACAAGGGGGGATTTTGTCCACGGGGAGCGATTTCCTTCCCGAGGGGATGAGCCGCCTTCACGATACTCCTTCGGGGGTGGAGCGCAGCCCTCTAGGGCAGCCGTCGGAGCAGCCAGAGAGTCAACAGTCGAGTCGTCGTCTTCGTCGCCAATGGTACTTTATTTTAGAATAAAAAATAGGGGGATGAACAAAAAAAAACAAGTTACCCTATATTTGGAGTAAATCTATTGTTTACTCTATTATAGAGTGAGAAATAGAGTATCATTGAAATATTTTTATTCTAAACTTTTTTTTAGAATAAAAAATAAAATGAGATTAGAAATATCCTAATATTCTGCACCTTTTATAGCAATACAGACCCAAACGTGACTGAAATATTTGTCAATTTTAAGAAGTTACTACTATAGTTCCAAGAACATGAACACATCCATCTGAGAATACGTATAATTGCTATTCGTCATATTACTTATGCTTAAGTCAATTCTAATAAGATACCAAAACATTAAATTTGGCATAATTTTATTTCTATTGGAGTACATTATTCCATCAAATTTGGTGTAAAGTGAATAGTATCACATCAAATTTAGTGTAAGATCATCTCCAATGTAATATTTCATTTTCCCTCTAAAATGAAATAAAAGTAAAAATGGAATAGAAATGCTCCAATCCTATTTCATTTATCACTCCATTACAAACAAAAAAATAGATTACTGCATTTATGGAGTAAACTCTATTATAGAGTTAAATTTGAAGTTGGGTTGGAGAATTCTTCACTCTATTTTCACTTTTACTTCATTTTAGAGAAAAAAAATGAAATGAAATTGGAGATACCCTAACAGTATTCATCACACTAAATATTTAATGAATATATTTTATTGTGTTACATTTAATAATATAGTTTAATTATTATTATTAATTAATTCAAATTTGTAATTAAACATAAGTATACTATATAATTTGTTTTTTATAATTATTTTTATCTTATTTTTCACTAAACGATACTTTAATTGTAAAAAAAATATCATAGAATTTTTATATTTTATTTTCAAATAAGAAATCAATAAATGATACTTTCTATTGTAAGAAGATAAAATATCATACTAGAACTTTATATTTTATTTTTAATAACATAAAATTTTAATTAATATTAAAAAAATATTTAAATTAATAATATGATTAAAATGAATATTAAATTTGAAATAAATACTCAAAACATAAAATAAATATATTATTTTGTTATGTACTTTTCATAATTAATAATTAGTAATTTTAATATAATATTTTATATAAAATAAATACTTAAAAAGTATAATATTGCTAAACCCAAAAAGTTTATTTGTAAATAAATTTTATAAACATAAAATAACAAAAATTTAGCAAACATAATAAAATGTGGTAAAATAATTATTTATCAATTACAAATAATAAAAAATATAAAAATTATCAAAATAAAAAACATCAAATAATATATAATATTATTTTGATATAATATTTGGTGTTATGGTTGGAGATAATAAAACAAATATGACACTAAAATACTAAATTTGATATAATTTCAATACTAAATTTGATGTTAGGGCATTTTCAACTCTATTCTATTTTCTCCTCTAAAATAAAGTTTAGAATAAAAATGCTCCAATTGTACTATATTTTATATGTTATTATAGTTTAAACTTATTTTTACTCTATATATAGAGTAATTTTTTTATTTTTTTGTTTATTAATCTATTTTTCATTCTAAAATAAAGTACTATTTAGTAATATCCAACTCTATAGTGGAATTACACTTTAGAAAAAAAAATAAACTAAACAATCGGAATGGTCTTATGATTGGAGATGCCTTTACAATATTAGATATGGGATACATGCATAGGAGTGTGAGTAGGCGTGCACCTGGGGACAGGTGATTGTTCCTTGAATTCAAAGCCGCGTTGTTTTTATTTGTATAAAAACTATTCTACATTAGTTTTGAGGCTATCACCAACCCAAACAATATTTTAATATTATTTCAACACTGAACATTCTTTTTTTTTTTTAATATACAACACACTAACATTAAAAATTTCATAATTTTAGAATAATACTATAATTTCACACTAATCTGGTGTAAAATTATAGTGTTACACTTTTTTAGTGTAAAAATAGTGTTACACTTTGAAATAGTGTAACTTTAATGTTGGGTTAGATGAATTAGAAATGAAATTTTTGTAGTGTTGAAATCATGTTAAAATAGTGTAATTTTCACATTAAAATATTACCATAGATTGAAGACAAAATAAAATAACTTTATTTTAGTAATATTCTTAGGGATTTTATTAACTCCAAGTAATTTTCACGTGCAACAAACACTACAAAAAGAATGACAGTCATATCAAAACACTATATAATTCAAAATATCGGTGGTAATTCATAATATATATGCAGTTTACGACTATACGTGTGAGCATGTGGCACAGCATAAAGCTTGAATCATTTGTCTTTTCAACTTCATAAACGTTATTTTTCTTATTAAAAACCCTAGAAATATTTAATAGTGCTCGAGGTCCAAACTCAACCCTCTTTTTTCCCAGCAACATGTTTTTGGTCACTCTTTTTTTTGGTTATCTATCAATTGCGCTTAGCGTCAAATTTTTTTTCTACCTATAGAGTTAGAATGGAGGCAACTACCTTTTGGTTAAATTCCATTGGGTGGGGATATTGTAATGGTATCTTTTTTTATTCATCATATAATGGTATTATCATGGGTTACATGTTTATATTTGAAAAAGCTAATAGTAATATTGATCTTCATATCATATCTGTACACATATCTAATCTTCCCGTACGAACAGAAAAATAAATCTTCTCTTCGTCACTCAGTTATTTCCTACTTCTACCATTTTTCAAATATAATCTCAAAATCAACTACTAATACTATTTTATAAAAAAGTACAGTACTAAAATTAATTAAAAGCCAGGGAAAAATAGAGATAAAGACAAATAACGAAAGCTCTCAAAGCTCTGTCTGGGCGACGGCCGACCCAACATCGCCTAGTGGCAGGCAGACATTTACATCTGCAACTACGGGCCTTAAAAGACGTTTATACCCTTTTGCGGTTCCATGTCATTCTTTTTGCTTCTTTTTTGTAAAAATTCTTTTGCTTCTTTTTAAAATAAAATTACTTTCTTTTTTTTTGGGCAAAAAAAATAAAATTACTTTAAAATCTCAAAATAATTAAGGATTTCTATTCCGTTACGAGATTAACTTATTTATGACATCCTCGGTCCTTTCACGTTTCAATCCCTCATGTAATATCACAATCTCAGCTGATGAAAAAAATAAATCTAATTAGGCTATAGGTAGTAAGCTGTTTCGATAAATGGTACTAGGTACACTGTGAAGAAGAGCAGAGAATGAACCCCGAAATAGAAGCTTCTGAAATGTGTTCAGTGGCAATAAGAAAGGGAAGTTACACAGCATCTTTCTTCTTCTCTCTTGTCTCAGTCTACCTATATTTACTTGTTTTTATTTTTAAATGTATATGAGCAATGTGAAAACCAGGGTTCTCATATATTTTTATCTATCACTTCACCAGTCTGAGCTTGGGCTTATCTCCAAGTGGTTTACACGGTGGATCGTAACAGATGATCGGTTCATCCTCTGGCATTAGTCGGAAGGTATTCCAAACTCGGATCAGGAAATGTAGTAACCAGTCCACTCTATAGCAAATATATATATATATATATATTTATCCTTATTTTTGTGCACTTTTTCCATCTTTCGGTATGTATATATATATTCTTTTAGCTAATACTTTTGTTCTATTTTTATACATTATCATCTAGGTTCTAGAATTCACCACCAAAAATAGGGTTTATCAAAAAAAAAAAAGTTTTAAGAAAAAAAATTGTTGCACAAAAATAGATTTTATGTTTGATACACTTTTATTTTTAATAATTGTAGACTATAACTTTCAAAAAATTAAGTAAACTTAATGAATTACTATTAATTTATTAATTTTACTTTATTGAAAATTGATAATATATAGAAGATGTATTTATAATATAAATATAATACTTCTAATATGTGATAGGACATCAAAAATAGTAGTACTATATTTTTGTGGAACAAAGGTATAATAAATTTAGAATTTATCATAGTAGTTGTTATGGGAGACGTTAAACATTTCGAAGAATGGGTACAACGGCGGCTATAGTAAAAAAAAAATAGAGGGTACGATTGCACCGATTTTTACGTGAGGCGTGCCATGAATTGAGGGTTGATTTCTTCAAATATTTCTTCTCTTCTAATTATCACTCTCTTCAATACAGTATTATTAGTTAGGTATGTAAATAAATAGAAAACGCAACCACTTTTTCTGTCCGAGTGCAACATGTAGAAAACGGTGCAATCGTAATAGTAAAAATAAAAAATAAATATATATAGAGATTTTTGTTACTATTGAAACAATATCTTAAATATACGACTAATAAATAGTTCTATTATCCTATCGAGCTTAGAATGCATATCAAATTGATTCTTATTTCTTAACAATTTAAACTAAGGTTTACTACACGACAAAACTAAGTTAGCTACTATATGTATGCATTTTATGTCTTATTAAACTTAAAAGTAGGATTTTTGATAAACCAACATCAAAACTTATCTTTGTGTAAAACCTTCGCAGAAATTTGCAGACTAAACAGTCTTCACATAGAAAAGGTTAATAACTGAATAACCCTGCAAAGCATCACCATCTAAGTGGTACATAATGATTCTGAGAAGAATCAGAAAAGGAATATTCAATACTAAAACGAATCTTTTACGATTCCACAAACGCAGTGAAGAGGAATCTTGACCAGGATGAATAACGTATGCATGCAACGAGCGCATACGACAACACGAAATATCTTTAGTTAGTGCTCCATCGATCTTTCTACCTTTAATCGAGTGTTATGTTGAATGCAAACTCCTCTGTTATTTAATTATTAGAACCACATGCTTAATATGTTTCACGCCATCATGGCAAGTGAATAATACTGCTCTGTCAAGTAAGCTTAATCACTGAGAATAATTTGTGAAATGATTAAAAGCCTTTTTATTTTTTTGCAAGATTAGATATCTTTTACCTTTTTAGGTTTATACACATCAATTTACTTTAAAAGTACTAATATTTCAATTTCTTAACGTTTTAAAGTACTAAAAGTAGCAACGCTTCAAATTCCTAACACCTACCGAAAGAAAACAAGAATGCTCATTAAAATTAAGAAAATAGAAACTTGCCAAAGCTACATCTTCTTCCTTTCTTCAAGAGCTTCTTTCTCCAAATTCATTTAGAAGCTTTATCTAAAGGTGCTATTGATTTAATTTTGTGGGTATCCAACAAAATGGGCATTGCTCTTCACTAATTCCATAATCTCCCAAATGATTTTAAGAGGATCCTTGTCTTTTTTCTTTTCATACTTGGTAGTATCTCATCATAGCCCCAAGAGAATGTAGTAGAGAAGGGTTATGGGCAATGCAATCAGCATTCCGAATATCACACTACAACCAAAAAATATACAAGACTAGTTAACACAACACCCTTACTCAAAATATCCTTAGTTTCACAGATTTCATATATGAACAAGGGAATAAACTTACGCAGTGCTAAGAATGTCAGGATGCACATTATACTCCTTCGCGAACACAAAGGGTACAATTCCTTGAGGCAAAGCTGCCTGATTTTATCAACAGAATAGTTTTTTAAAATTAAATATAGAACAAGACTACAAAAGTGATGGTAACAAAAAAATATACAAAGCATTTATTTAATCATGCGTATAAACAAACACAATTAAGAAATACCTGAATGATGGCGACGCGGAGGAGAACGCCTCGGAGGCCAACGGCGTAGGAAGCGACAGTCATGACGGCAGGTCCGGCGAGAAATCTCATACCCGCCGCAAAAGCAGCTCTTCTGTTTCCACACGCTATTATTCTTGGGTTCAACGCCATGAACAACCCTTAACACATTAAAACTAATAATTTAATACTATTGTTTTACCTTTTGTTTTTGGTTAATTTAATTAACTAATCTTTTAGAAGATTAACTTCAAAAGAGTGATATACAATAATCATTACATCCATTATTCCACCACCAATATTCCAAGAGAGACATGTTATGATGATAAATAAGCAGGGAACTGTGGAGCATGCTTTCTTCTGTGAAAGCCAGTTTTGTTTGCTCTTTTGATTCAAACATTTTTTTCTTTAAAGATACCTTTTTTCAAAGGAGGGAGAATCATGCAATCACATGATTAAGTTTTTTATGTTATCTTTTAAAGAATGAAGGTCAGGAATAAAGAGAACAAATTGACTATTTGTGGTATTTATTATGTAATAAATGTAAAGAAGTAAAAAGAGTTAAAAAAGTAGGAACTGACCAAGACTGAACATAGCCATGCCTAGACCTGCATCTGAGAGTATGGAGATAGACTTTGCTATAATAGCTGGCATTTCAATGTTCCACCTGCACATACCAAATCAAATTTAATTCCAAGATCTCTCTCAAAATCTTTTTACTACTGTAACATGAACGCATTCAAGACTACTTTTGCCCTTTTCATTTTTTATCAAGAAACTTCATTAAAAGTGACAAAAATATTAACGTTGAGAGTTGTTAGAAAACAGTACTTGAAGGAGATGAGGGACCATGTGATGCCGAATAAACTGGAGTAAGAGTTGGGATTACGGATGAGTTTTCTCCAGACCATAATGAGTATGAGTCTTGTCATCACACTTGTTGGTGGCATAACCTTTGGCTGCTGCTGCTGCTGCTGCTGCGCCTTGTTGCTTATGTTGTTGTCTGCGGCCAAGACTTTGCTATCATCATCTTTATTACCGAAACTGAACTCTTCCCTCTCCACATATTGATTATCTGAAACAAGGTTAAACACTTCAGCAATTAAAGACTACATTAACCAAAGCCCAAATCTTGATTTGAAGATATAAAACATGTGTACATGAACATAATCTAACAACACATATAGTGTGGGGTTGTTTTTGCAAAAGAAATAATTTGGAGCTACTGAAGTGAAACAGTAATATTGTTGGGGGGGCCAAACCGTTACTATTCCCCTGGGGTACAGAGATCTTAACGTCCTTGTGATGATCGTTAGTAGCGGCGGCGTAATCGGCGTGGTGGTTTCCTCCTCCGCCGAACACATCTGAGACCGGCGAAGCGCTTGAGCTCCACACAAACATATGAAGATCTCTTCCATTCCCATCTTGCCCACTCCCTCTCTTCCCACCAACCACCGCACCGTTTCCCTTCGCCGCCGTACCTCCGCCGCCGCTCTGCGGCGAAAACATACCTGGATTCGGCGCCGGATAATGCGCTCCTCCACCACCGCTTCCTCCCGACTGGTAAGGAAACCTCCCAGCTCCCGCCGCCGGTTTAGATCCGCCGTCTTCCTCGTAGTTAGACGGCCGCGGAGTAGGTCCTTTTGAACCGAAAACAGCTTCTCCGGGACCGAAGTTCGAGTTCCGGCCACCACCCGCAGCCATCATCGAGTAAAAATCAGTATGGTTAAAACTCGAGCCACGTGGCGTTGGGTTTCTCGAACTCTGAAGCGAATAAATCTCCGCGTTGGTGAGATTCGACGGCCGAGGAGTAGCCGACAAGCCCTGAGACCTTCTCGAGTAGATATCAGACCTCGAGGCGTTAGAACGACGGACAGTGACGTGAAGCTTCCCATCTTCTTTAATCTCAGCTTCCGTCTCAAGCGGCTGCCGACCGTCTAACGACATAATGTCGGAATCAACATGGATCGAGACAATAGACCCAGCCGTGTCGGGAAACTGCTCGGAGATCAGAAGCTTCGCGCCGCGGTACTCGAAGAGAAAGAGCATGAGCGTGTACCATATGATACACTGGAGAACCACGATCTGCACCATGAGGTCGCCGGAGAAGTCGCCGTACATGCCTTTGAGGAGAGGTATGCCCATGACAAGAGTGTTGGGGAGAGTGGTTAGGGAGAAGAGGGTGATGGTCCAGTCCAAGGAGCCGTTGGGGCTGAGTTTGCACCAGAGGAAGAGGAGAGAGAGGACGATGACTTTCTGGAGAGAGTCGGCGGCGAGGAAACGGAGGTTCATGGCGTAAGGGTTGTTGGCGGCGATGAAGTGGAAAGAGAGGAGAGGGACGGCGAAGAGAGCCACGAAACGGTTGATGCCGGAGCACTGGGTCGGTGTGAAGATCTTCCACCATTTGACGGAGCCGTAAGCGAGGATCATGGCTACGTATAACGGAACCATCGCCGTCATGACGTGGTAGAAGTCCGTCGCCGTTATCATCGTGTTATCTTAGAGAGAGAGAGAGAGGAAGAAGTGTCTTCGGTGTTGAGAGAAGCGGTGGAGAGGGGAAGAGGGAGTGAAGTGAGTGTGAAGAAGAGAACACGTTTTTATATTACTTTTTTGATTTTTTCGTTGAGGAAACACTAATATTTAATATGCTTTTTTAAATCTTGATATATTATTCGTTGGTTTTGTCGTCACTCGATAGTGTTTTTGTGTCTTCCTTCCTGAACTTATTACTTTGTAACTTATTTCTATCTATAAACAAGCTTTATTTTCGTGACAAAAAAAAAAGCTTTATTTAAGAGCTAAACATGCAAATAAAATTCTGAATAGGTCAGTTCAGTTGAGTTAATTGAGTATAGTATATATATATATAAGCTGAAGGGTTCTTCTATGCTTTTTTGCTATGTTATATACTCATTATAAAACGAAAATGTCAGATATTTTATTTGAATGCACAAGAATATAAAAATTTACTTTTTAATAAATAATATTATTAATAATAATGCACAAGAATATAAAATTTACTTTTTAATAAATAATATTATTAATAATATAGATTGAAAATATATTATCTAATCATAAATAATACAATAAAATATTATTAGTTAACTAATTTTTAATAAAGTTAAATTATTTTAAAAATATCAAAACATCTTGAAACATCAAATTTTTTCTAAAGGTTTATATTTTAATATTTTATTTTACACGTTTTATATAATATACATATATATATATATATATATATACATATTAAATTCCGTACAAAAGCAATCGGTCGATATCATGAGGAGTGCTGATATTTGAGGAAACACAATATTCCATCAACAGTCTGCTCTTCAAATTTTCCCATCAAAACACAACTCTTCTTTTTTTCCAGCTTTTTATTTTTCCAACTGGTTTTATCAACTTTTATTTTACGTTAAATATTCTATGGTGTGCCAATACACAGCGGATCAATTAAAACATACAAATTAGGTTTATGCAATCTGAATAATCAAAATAGAGTATGTTTTAACATCATCACTTTTTTATTTTATACAATTTATCTTTTAATTTTAAAAATTAGATCATAATATTTTTTAAATCAAATATGTGTTTACAAGCTTTTTCAAATCTATACAATCGTTTTTATTCTGCATCCTTTTCAATATTTGCATTGATCCTCATTTCAGTTACGACTCCATGTACTGCTGAACTCAGTGTTGATGGTTTCCGATTGTTACTATATTTGCACCGCTTCTACTTAAACCATTTGCAAACACTTGAGACGAGCACATTATGATTGACCTTTTAAGCAAACGCTTGGAACGTGAAAAATGGAAAAGAAAGTCGCAGCTGGTAGAGATAATTAGGTTTCATAAAGCAAATTTTGACTAATTAGTCACTTTAATTAAAGCTTATTTTTGACTTGCACTAGTATATGAAGTGGGCCTAGTCGGCTGATACTAAAAACCAAAAAAATATGTAATTAAGTATGTTAATCAATGGGAATGATATGTGCCGTGATACATATTTTGCATCACACTATAATTTATTTTTATAGGCAATTATGATTTATCGATTGATTCTATTTTTTTTTTTTTGCATAGAAAATAAACTATGATTTGAATTCAAAAATTTGTGAAAATGTCAAGCAATTAATAAAAAATTATTAGTTAATTTTCAAAACGTAACCTTAAGTTTTTTTTTTTTGGTAACAAAAAGTAACCTTTAAGTTGTAACCAATTATTGTAATATTGATCGTAGCTGCTCTAATAAAATATTCAGAAATAAAAACTCAATTTTTTT
The DNA here is from genome assembly GCF_000695525.1 of Brassica oleracea var. oleracea. Lineage (NCBI taxonomy): Eukaryota > Viridiplantae > Streptophyta > Magnoliopsida > Brassicales > Brassicaceae > Brassica > Brassica oleracea. The sequence goes on along the minus strand of NC_027749.1, from coordinate 22,364,368 downwards.
CGGAGGAGTCTTTGTGTCTCAACAGGAAGATATATATGTTTCACTCTAAAAGTTATTCTGTTTTAATTAACTCGTATGGAAAACATGTTATATTCTATTATCTATAGACCTATAATACTTGCCTAATTAACAGTTCATGGGGATTTTAAAAATAAATATATAAAGAGTTGTAGCCGTTGTATTTGAAAAGTAGGTATAGTTACTTTATTTGTGTTTCCTTCGCTTTTATAAATCTCTATAAAGATTATTTCACTTTCAATTTCGTAGATAGGGACTATTAAACCACTAAGACCAAAGAGTGAAACTAACTCACATTTTAAAACTATTTTGAGAGTGGAAGGTTGCCATATCACTTATATATTAGTTTCACTCACACTCAATTTTCGATGTTGGATGTTTAGTACATGCAAGATTAGTCATCTAAATCGTGAAGTGTGTAGCAATAAAAACATTTGAGCTCTATAATACTACATTAATAATGAAGATAACTCCAAAATATAAGGTTGTTAAATCATTTATATATACTAGGGGCATCGCATCCCGCGCTTGTGGACAGAGTTCTTATTTCATCTCAATATTTGTTAGGGTTATTGTAGTTGTGAATTTTGCGTTTTGAGTTGTTTTTTAAGTTTTTTTTTATTGTTATAGGGTCAGAGTTGTGATGATGAACTGTGTATGCATTGTTCTCCACTTATGAATGACTAAACTGTGTTACTAATGTGATTGATATAGTTCGTGTTGTTGTTTGTTGTGTCAGTGAGACTTATTGTTTTTTTTGTCTTTTTAATTTGTTTCTTGTACTGTTGAGAGTACATAAAATATATTAAAGTTGTTGAGAGTACCTTTTGTTTCCAGATATTTTTTCTCCAGTTTAGTTGTGTAAGTTGTGTGTATTAAGTAATAATTTTTATTATCCTTATTATGTTTGTTATATGTTTTAGTTTTATTTTTAAACTTGTTGCTCTTACCGGACCTTTAAAACAAATACATGAAGACTTGTATAAATAACTATAAAATGAGTGACAGTTCTGAGTATTTGGATTTTAATGAGTTTTAAACGAATTTATGTATTTCTCATAAGAAGACAATAGCATTGGCATATTGACATTGGGCATGTAAGCTATTTTTATAAGACAAGAGGAGTGAGCAGGTGGAGATGTTGTTGCCGCCTTTGTGTCAATCGGGATTGTCTCTTGTATCTCATGTTGTAGCTGTGTTTGTTTATCTTTTATTTGATGGGTAATATGTAAACAAAAATCATTGTTAGTTGTATTTATCAGAGTTCATAACTTACTCTGCTTTTTTTGTTTAGGTAATTTCACTGATCTTGGTTGTCGTCTTCGTCTTCTTCGTTGCGAAAGTAAGTTTGTAAATTGTTAAATAGCTGG
>NC_027749.1:22329108-22362887 GCF_000695525.1 Brassica oleracea var. oleracea | reverse complement strand
ATTGTTTGGGTTGTTGTGGTTTCTTTTAAGCTGTAAAATAAAGGTTTGTGTAAAATTAGTTTGATATGTAAAGGAGATAAATAGACGACCACAAAATTTGGGTAAGAAATATTTTTGATTATTGATGTTAGTACAATATAGATAACTAGTATTACCCCCGTGCTATGCATGGGTCAGCTTCACTGTCTTCTAAATTATCTGATCATAAATTTACAATTACTATTAAAATAAATTATTATTATTGTAGTTACATATTTTCTTAACATAGATAACACATCGATGCTAAAATAGAAAGCGGCTAGAATAATATAGTATAAATATTATACTTGATACATGTTCCAATAAAATATAATACTTGATATATTCAGTTTTGTTTTTGTAAATAATCCTTCTTTAAAATACAAACCTATTCATCTAACATAACAAATATAAAACAATGAAATATTGAACAAAATGAAACAATAAAATTATGATAAATTATAATTTAATTGAAAATGTTTTGATATAAAAATTGCAGCTAGATAAAATTCTGATAAATCAATCAAAGAATTCTATTTAAACATATTAAAAAGAAGTTTCGTCTATTTAAACAGATTTTCTCATACCATGATTTAAATCCAATCGTGTTTACCTTTTTCTATAAAAATAACTTTTCATGCTGAGAATAACTTTAGGATTTTGGTAGTAATATATATTTCTTTTTTTTGGTAAAACTTTTGGTAGTAATATTGTGTGAAAGAAAGCTCTGGTTTTTCACCATTTTGTGAAAGTTTAAACTACAAAACAGAAGTATACTATGATCAAATCCTCAACTTTGAATCATGCAGAAAAATATAATAGAATAGTGTTCGGAAAAAGAGAAGAAATGAATTTAAATAATTTTTGCCAAATTCGAAAACAACATAAAATTACCAAGAAGATGAAACTGTGGAGATGAAGAAGAGAAAAAAAAAAGATTCTCTTCTCTGCTGTGTATTCTTAGACCAAAAAGTGAAACAAAGAAAAGAATATTGAAAAGTAAAAACCGTAACTGAATGTTTTATAAGAGGTGAAGCAGTTGACATTGAGAGGGAAGGATTTACGAAAGTCATTTTGGAACGTGGTTTTGTAAAAAATAGGGATTCTCGTTTTGTAGTTACATAAATATTTGAAATCAACTGAACGTAGTACACTTTTGATTTTTTTTTGGTTTCGTAAATAAATGACATTTTTGAATTTTTTTGAGAAAATTGAATAGTTTGAAATCATGCCATGAAAATAGGGATCGTGGAGTTCTTTATAAAAACTGTTATTTTATACAGTTTGATTTTGTAATAGATTTAGATTTTAATTATTATGTTGATAATTAATTAGATTTTATTGATTTTTTATTGATTCACATGATTCATCCGTGTATGAGGAATTTATAAAATGTTGGTTATTTGAAATTGTGAAACTTTCATATTTTGATGAACAAAAAACCTGATCGCTTTTCTATATTTTTCAATCATTTTTTTTTTAAATTTCACGTGTCAGAGTTTGATTCGCTAGACGACTTGCGCTTTAGTATATAAGGGATAATATAAAGGGAATTGTGTGCTGATTGTTTCTTATGGATCAATGAAGAGACGGATAACGACTCGAGTTGTTTCATTGACTATGTACTTTATCTGCTGGGTTATGGGGGCATTTTACCAGAGGTTTAGATTGTATCAATCTACCCTTGTGTGATTCCTGTTGAATCATATACTGCGGGGGCAGGGCGGACGATTTCAAAGCGGACTCCCCCTCTCCAGTTCATTATATAGAGAAGATCGCCAAGATTTCGCGATCCGCTGCCGAACTTATTCCATTTTAATATTATGCCTTGAAGAGGTACTATTATATTATAGATTTTTATTCAAACTCAATTTCAGATGTAGAATGTTTAACAAATTTACACCTCTTCGATCTGAAAAAAATAGATGTTATTTCTCGACCAAGTTATAGTTATACAATCGTATTATCTATTGATTCAAATTGTTTTTTTTTTGGGCTAACTTATTGATTCAAATTGTTACTGCATGCGTTATCCTTATAGCTAAGCTCTATGCTAGTATATGTAGCAGTATACATAATACCTAAAATCACAATATAATCAATGAATGTTGTTTGTTTGGACATACATTCTTGTGTTTATAAGTCTAATATAAGTTGCATATTTTGTTGTACGTATATTTAAATGTATTAGGAATTTGGATATTAATTAAAGTGTAATGATTGAACTTAGATCCATATAAGATCAGTCAAACTTCATTAGTCATCATTGCTGAGTAGTGGTATTATTTGATTTGATTTCAATTAGAAGGCTAGCACAAACGCATGAACCTTGAAAATATATACATGCAAGTGAAATACATCATCATCCATGCATAGTAACTTGAGAATAAACTAATTATAGAGTTGATTTCTTTTTTTTTCTTTCTTAAAACACGTAGTTTTTGTATTTAGATATTATTCAGATGATTTATAACCAAATCATGAATGTTCCTTTTGTGATTCATAATTACAATTCAAAGTTTTCACTCAAACCATATAGTATTTTAAAACATTTGTATAACAGTTGACCAATGAGACTCGTGACAAGTGAGAAATACGGGTGCAGCTTTAATGAAATGGTAAAAAGAATATAGCATCTTCTACTCTTTTACCGCATGAGAAAGATGTAGAGAAGTGAATCAAGAGGGCATGCGTACAAGTTAATGATGGGGTAGGGGAATACTGAAAACTAAAAGTTAGAGGCGTGGCACTTGTCACCTTCATTAAGCTCCCAAAGTCTATAGTCAATGTTTTTTTGTTCCTTAAAACATATCTTAAAAGTAGGGGTCTGTTTTAAGGTATGAAGTAAGAATACGGGGTCTGTTTTACAATTTCGAAAGTTCTCCCGACCAAATGAAAAACATCAGACCAAATACACGAATCAGTGGAAAAAGCATATGTAGAGATAAGATGCTGTCAACATTTTCTTATAAGAGATTAAAATTAAACAATATAAATTTCGATGCACGGTTTTAGATTCTTTAAAAGGCTGATCTTAAAAAGAGTATATAGCAATAGAACAGAGAATATTTTTTAAAAGTTCAACTCTTTCTACTTCGTTTGTATAAAATATTGTGTTCTTCAAAAGCTGCTATTGCTGCATTAAAGTATCTTTTTCATTCAAGATTCAAAGCCTTTGGGCTTCAGTGATAAAAGTGTTGACAAAAAAAAATATTTTCCATATATTTCTTTTTTGATCAAATTTTTTCATATATTTCTTTTGGAACTTCACGAAGTAGAAAAATATCTTTGTCCTCCTCCTTGCGACAACGTGACGATTCCTTTAAACTAAACACCAATCACTAAAATTCGTGCCGTCTTGGGCAGAGACGCCAAACCAAAATGGTTCACATCCACACACACACACACACAATTAAAATATTAATTATTATTTAGAACTGTTTATTGTAAGAATATATCACCAAACCGAACCCTCGTCTTCGAAGGCCTCGTATTGTGGTATAATGGGAAAAGCCCAATAAGGTAGTGTTACAAGTTTTGTTTTACAAGCCTTTAGAACCAGGCAGATCAATCCACTGAAGCTCGAGTTCCACTTCACCACGCTCAACGTTACGGAGACGGAGACAAAAGCTCTGAACGATTCGATCATTGCTCCACCGTATGTAGCTTTCCTCGGCTAAACAGTTGCTGCGGTTCGGATGGATCGTCGATATTATGGTTCCGTCTGGTAAGCCAGATAGCTCCATTCGTAGAGCTTCAATGTACGGTTTCAAATCTATCTCGGCATCTCCCATTTTATCATCCTTGCTAAAGAAGTCATGGTCGTATACAACCTGTTCAGGTTTAAACCAAGATGATTTATAAAAGATTGTCAACCGGCTCGGTTTAGATGATGTTATAGTTAAAGTTACCAGATTGAGCGGGAGATTCGGGTCGGTAACCGTGAAGGTCAAGTCTTCTTCCCATTGTGGGTTTACGTTTTTCTTCACCACTTTGGTTTTGAGTTTCTACAAGATTTTACACTGTAAGCAGATGAAACCAATGTTGAAGAGATCACTAGGCATTTTATAGAAAATTTCTCACGCCTGTATTGATTTTTTTTTTTAAATTGTTTAAAAAAAATATTTTCGCTAATGATCGATTTGCTGCTTAAACTGGTTTTTAAAATACTGGTTAAAACTTGAAACAATCGTTGGAGAGGTTTGTGGAAATCTTGAAAGAACCTGACGGCCAAGCTTGAGGACGACGTAAGGATCGCTGCTGGAAACGTCACGGACGGCGAGGTTGACGCCGCGTTTGACGCGAACGCGGAGGATACCTAACAGATTATCCATCAGCGACATTCTTCTCCGACAAGAGACAACGAAACTGCAATGTTTGGCTACTACTTGGAATGACGCGAAATATTATATATTCATTTTCTTTGTTATCATGAGTCATGACATTATTTGTTTTGGCTTAACGTGAGGACCACTCAAGCGCAAGTTCGTGGGATTTTAAATTGTATATATTCAACGGTTGTTCATCTTCGTGGATTCTATTTAATTAAATAAAAATCGTCATGCAACTCATAAACAATACCCTACCATTTTCTGTACACCACGTTCTTCACATCAAAAGTTCATAACGAAGGCTTTAACCATTGTTGTCACCTACGGTAATACTAGAGACTAGTCTCACACATCGATCGGTAGTAGTTGGAAAGGATTCTAAGTAATATATAAAACAGATGGGTTAATCTAATTATCACCAATTGGTTTTAGGTTGGAAGCCCGATCCAAACAGTTCAACCCGATTCAAACAGTTCAACCCGATATCCTCATCGATCTACCTCAAAGTTGGTCCATTGATCCTTGTCCAGCATCCAAAATCAAGTGCTGATAAATGAGTTTCCAACCTAAAATCAAGTGCTGATATTTATCTTACGTATTTTATATGCAAATATCCATTTATCAAATTTCATTCGGTAACATAATATATAAGAATCAAATTGAGTTACAGAGAAATGACAAACCATAATGTACATAAAATACGTAGGAATCAATCTGTACGGTGTCACAACTCACAACTACGTAGCTTACATGTTAACATATCCGGATCAGTTGGGGAAATCAGCATACTCAACGAGAGGCTGTGTAGCGTCAGCACCAATGGAATCCACGGTGACCTCTCTGCGTTGTGGTCTCTTCGTCCGGAGATGTCGAACAGTTACAAGAGAGGCTAGAAGAAGAGTCACCATGATGGAAATATCAGCATAGTTTCTGCGAACCCACAACCTCGCAAGAGCAAGCATGATTGGCAATCTGGATACTGGCTCGTTCTCGAAAGCTTGGTTGTAGTAACTTTTAGCAAGATTGAGATCAAAAGAAAGCCCTTGACCATACTCATGCATGTAACCGAGGTTGAACATGGCTTGTGCATTTAGTTGAGATTTTGCATACATGTATGCCTCTGCTGCACGCACAAAATCCCTCCCATTACCCTGAGAAACATACAAATACAAGCCCAATACAAGTCGAGTCAGCCTTAAGATTTTGAGGGCCAAAGATATATATTATTTTTTTGGGGGGGCCAAAGATAATTTATTAAAAACTTTACAAGTTTTATTTTAGGGACCTATGTCTATATATATTAATTTTAAAAAATTTGAAGACCCAAGACGATATTTCATTTTGCTATGCCGAGAACGCTCAGGACATTGAATGTTTGTGAACAAGTCCAATACTTACCCGGCCATGGTAATATGCATCTCCCACAAGCAAAGCAGCATAGTCGTTTCCTTGTTTAGAGGCTCGCCACCACAAGGCATGAGCACGCTCCTTCCTCTCTTTAGCCGTGCAAAATTCAGAAACTCCCATGCACATGCTCCTTTCACCGTACTTATCCAGGATCCAGGCAGCATTACTTTGTGCAACTTCGTAACCAAGCTCTGACATTCTTGAGTACAATATAAAAGCCTTTCCTACATCACCCTTCATGTAAGCTTCAAGAGCCCATCTAGAGAGAGAATTCCATGGCCCTCTTTCTGCTACTGACTTGTAAAAAGCCGCAGCCTATAAAATGATAATGAAGTGTTTTACCGAAAAAATGATAGTGAAGTGAATAAGCGATCAAAATAGTTCCCTTAAAATAATTACTGACATAGTGCCGTCTCATATTAATTTTAGGGTCTACTCCAAAAAAAATATTAACTCTATATTAAAAAGAGAAAAAGACAAAAATAGCATTAAATCAAGTTTTTTTCCCAAACTAGCACTAAAGGTCAAAAGTCACAAAAATAGCACTTAATGTTTTATCAAAAGTCACAAACTTAGGGTTTAGAGTTAAAGGGTGGGGTTTAGGATTTAGGTTTTAGGGTTTAGAGTTTAGAGTTTAGGGTTTAGGGTTTAGGGTTTAGAGTTTAAGGTTTAGGGTTTAGAGTTGAGAAATGAGGTTTTGGGGATAAGATTTCAAATTTTGAAAATAAAAAAATTAAAATTGAAATGAGGTTTTGGATAAGATTTCAAATTTTGAAAATAAAAAAATTAAAATTTTCAAATGATAAACTTAGAAAGGTGCTATTTTGGTCATTTTAGTTTTGAAGTGCTATTTTGTGATATAAACTTAGAAAGGTGTTATTTTGGAGATTTGCCCTATTAAAAAAATAATGTCTAAATTGAGAAATATAATTTAAAGTTTTAGGCTTTAATTTATACATTTATTTAAATGATCCTATGTTCGAACGCTCCACTTCTACACGTTTAAAAAAGACATCCCTTATATATATATATATATATATATATATTTTTTTTTTTTTGTAACACATACTCCCTTATATATTATTAGACTATCATAAATTGTTTGTTGATTTTGACTTTTCACTTGAACCCTACGGAAATGAAGTTCATTGCACTTGGCATTCATGGTAAGGAAATTAGTTACCAGTTTCAGCATGTTGGGATTCTTCTTGAGCTCGGCGCCAGCATGTACCATCTTGGCGATTTGATACATAGCCTTTGGTAGGCCAGCATTTGAAGCGACAAGGAAGTATTTGGTTGCCTTCTTCACATCTCTTTTGACTCCAATGCCTTTAAGATACAACATTCCAAGGTAGTACATCCCGCTTGGGTCTACACTATCAGAAACCTTCTCAAAACATTCTCTCGCCTGCAATTTAAGATAAACATATATCTATGTATAATCTGTTTGGGGGCACTGATATATGCTTAACTTATGTAAAGATGTCCTAAGGACTAAAATGAAAGAAACACCAACTTCCTTTCTTCAATGTTTGCTTAAATATTACTGACATCAAACTGTGGTATCTTTAAAACTAATCAAGACTATTTGTTCACACAGTCAAGAATCCCAACTCTTTTTTTTTTGGCTACAAGTTCAGCTATTATAGAAACTAAACTTCTATTAAGAGACAGAGTAAGCAGGGGAGTATGAAGCAACAAGGAACAAACTGACCTTAGCGTAGTTCTTATCTACTCCATAGCCTTTGACATACAAGTACCCCAGGCCAGTAAATGCTGAATCCAGACCTCCTTCTGCAGCAAGTGTGAGACATTCAAACGCCTTGGTATAGTTTCTCTCAACACCGGTTCCTCGGGCATATATCTCACCAAGAATCTCCATTGACCTCGGCTCTCCTTTCTCTGCTGCCTTTGAAAACCAGTACACTGCCTTGGCGTGATCATGTCTTAATCCTCTCAGAGAAAAGTAATAAAACAATCCAGTCCTGTACATTGCTGAAGGATGCCCAATCTGTGCCTGGTACTCCAACATCTTGAAATCTTCACCGTCTTCACCACGGAATCTCCTTAGCACATCTTTGTCTTCCTCTGCTCCTCTATGAATTCTAAGTGGTACAACCATGGGGGAATCCTTAGAGATCAGAAAGCTACTGACTGCTGCCTCCGCTACTTCAGCATATAGCTGGACAGCTTTATCATACATCTATCAAAAAAAGAAAAAGAAAATATTAAACAAGAATGTTATCTTATCTAATCTCTAGGTTTTTTTTTGGCTAAAATTTGGTTATCTAATCTCTAGTTGTATATATGTTGACGTTGTTTACATCTAGTTGTATATATCTGAATGCAAGTGCCATCTTGGACTGCATATTCCCTCTCTCAGCCGAAAAATGATGTTGCAGAAACGATTTGTCTCCATTCGTCTCCAGTGTCATCCCCATCCCATACACGAACCCCATCACTGACTGTGCGTGCGGATCTCCCGCCGATGCAGAAGCGTTCAGCTGGGTGACCGCTTCCTCCATCAAACTAATGTTTCCTTTGCTTACTGCCAAGACCATCTTCTTGAGGGAAGAGTAGTACAGAGTCAACGCAGGGTTGACGACTAAGTCATCCAGCTCCAAGATTGATCGCCAAGAACCAGGATCAAGATCCTGGTCGGATTTAGATTCTGTTTGTCCGAAGTTATCGGTGTTAGAATCATCTTCGGTGCTGTTATTGTCGAAGCCATTGTGGAAATCTTCATCAGAGAAGTTGAGGATAAAGTGTTGCGCATGAAGGCGGTGAATGTAAAGCAAGAAAGTGAGCAGAGAAAAGGCTATGATCTTGTGACTTAAGACACTCATTCTACTTTCTCAAGTTTCTTTATAGCTTCTCACTTCTTGTCCGTGATTCGATCGAGTTGAGAACAAGAAGAGAGCAAACTCAATAAGTCAACACGATGGAGAGGAAGCAGGGGTGATAAGGTAGTTCGATAAAGATCGTTGGACTTTCATATTTTTACTGAATAACTAAATCAGATATATATTCAACCTTTGACCGCGGGCTTTGTAGCCAATGTTATTAATGTTGGTGCAAACAAACAAAAAATCTATAAATTAATAATATAGAAACTTTACTGTTTTATTAATTTACAGAAAATTTTAATTGAATTAGAAAATTAATTCCAAAAAAAAATCTATTGATTATTTATCGATCCCTAAAGGTTATATATACTAGAGAGAGTAGGTTTGGGCATTTTGGGTATCGATTTGGTTATGTTCGGGTATTTCGGGTTTCGGATAATTCGGATAGGGGGCTAAATGATCTATTTACTACTTGACATATTTTTGGTTTGGTTCGGTTCGGATAATTTTGGATAGCAAATGTAGGAACCGGAAAATACTCGGAAAAAATCGGTTCTCATTTGGATCCGGTTCGGGTTCGGATAGTTCGAGTAGTTCAGATAATTTGGTTAAAATATCAATTATTTTGGGTAAAATATCAAACAATTAGGATGATTTAGATAAAAATTTGGGATATTTCAGATAAAACTATCCGGATAATTTCAAATACTTTCGGGTAGTTTGGATACTTAATAATAATTTAGTTATTTTCAACTATTTTCAGATACTTTTAATATAATTTTAAATTAAAAATAATATTTAGTTATGTTATATGTATATATAATTAATATTTTTATATATTCGATACCCATTCGGTTCTCGGTTCGGTTCTATTATTTCAGATATAAAAATAGAGGAACCGTTCGAGTATTGGTCTGGTTCCGGTTTTGGATATTTAGGTCCAGTTCCGGTTCGGTTCCTCGGTTTCGGTTTTTTTGCCCAGGCGTAAGAGAGAGCATCGACATGAGACTAGTAGTAACACAATATCCAATTCATTGGTCAACAATATAACTTACTTTACATATTTGTTATTCTAATTCAATGGACACTAAAAATAGATTATAAGAAAAAGATATCATTGTTACATGCATTAGGCCGGGTAATTAATATTCAGTCAAATTGCACGAATTTGGATTAAGACGTTAGTTTAATAGTTTTAAAGTCTTTAATCCTCTTTACGCATTCAATATTATTAGAACAAATCAGGTAATTGTTCAACTAATTCAGAAACAAAATATATAGTTGACCACCCAAGAAATCAACAAAAAAATAATTCCCACGTATCCTTTCTATATATTAGAAAAATACATGCATACTTGTTATTTAAAACCAAACAAGAACACTAGGTAAGTTGCATAACAAATATTGTATAAAATAATGGATATTACAAGATCACTCGGCGTAGCCACCGTCCTCGTAATTCTCTACTCCGTTCAAGCCACAGTACAAATGGAACAAACTGAGGAAGCAATGCGCTGCGTAGAAAAACTAATACCGTGTCATCCGTACATTAACACGGACTCTCCTCCGCCGCCGTGGTGTTGCAATCCGGTAAAAGAGATCGTCGAGAAAGACGAGACATGTCTATGCGGATTCCTCAACCATCCGGACATGCTTGCACTCATTAACATCAGTCAAGATGACGCTCTAAATCTCATTAATTCATGTGGAGCTAGTTATGATGAATCACTTTGTAGCAATAGCACTGGTGAGTTCTCTTCGTCCAGCTCTAGCTATATTAAGTGTGACTATTGTATCGCTTAGATTAAATACGCGTCTCATTGATATAATCGCGATGTGTTATGTAAACGACACCATGCTAATTAATATGTTTATTTTCCCACTGAAGTTTCTTCGCCTGATACGTCGCCGGGAGCTACGACCACCGGTATGCACTTAATTACTTTCTCTGATATGATCAAGCTTAGATTTTAGATTTGCTATATTGAATTTACAATCTTATAATTATCTATGTGATATTTTAAATGAAACAGAGAGCTCTTCTGGCAGCACGACGAAAAATGCAGCCCTAGCTATCAGTTTCTTGGGATTTAGCTTCATTTGGCTTTGAGATGATTTTGATTCTTCTTAAAACCAGAAATGAAGTTTATAGCTTCACGTTTGTGGCTGAAACACATCAGTATGTCCTCCGTAGTATTGTGATTTGTATTAATGTCATTGTTGCCTTATAAGCTAGATTTATGATTAGAAATGTGCGTGCTACGAGTAATAATTCTCTTTTTTCATAATCTTAAAATAAAATAAAAAGCCAATGCTAAACACAGCTAAATACTCTGTATATACCGTGTCCGAATTACATGCGTGTTCATATTGTGTGACCTTCACCACTTGTTGGATTCTCCACGCGCATAAGCGCGTCCCCCCTCCACAACACTCTTTTCTTTTCCGCGTTGGTGGGGGTAATGTATGATGAGTCTGTTGACAACAGAGTTTGATTTTCAATTTGTAGAAAATGATCTAAGATTAGAAGATGATGAAGTGAATTTGTTATGAACCTCGTTCTAATCTGAATTTGTTTACAATGTGGGAACAGTTGTCACGTGAACTAATCTCAAAATAATAATAGAAGACAGAAGCTTGATTAACCGATAAAGTCAATTCAATAACCGAAAACAAAACCGGAATCTCCGTCCCTTAACCGAACTAATTTCAAATACAGGAGGAAGTTATTTGACCAAAAAAGTGTATAATCTAACTTTAAATTACTTCAAAGCGCGTGGGATATTTTCCTTATAAATACACTTCCCCAAACCCAATCATCAAATCAATTTCGGCAGAAAAGGAAGAAGACAAACAAAAACAATGACAGAGTTATATGTTTCTCTATGCATCTCAAACTACTCAAACATCGCATCACACTTTCCTCCGACATACAACAACAACATCCCGTCGAAGAAAGTAATCTCTTTGGTCTCTCGAACCGGAAGAGATCTGCAACGCTACAACACCACAGGGTATCGTCAAGTCGTCGGGTACGTTACGTCCAATTGAAAATTAAACAAAAAAAAAAAACTAATTTAAAAAAACAAATTGATTTATTCTTTCAAAATGGAATCTGATTCTTGTTTCTTGCAGATGTATACCGTACAGATACAAGAAACACGGTGGTGGTGGAGAGATTGAAGTTCTTTTAATAAGCGCACAGAGGAAAGGGAAAGGAATGTTATTACCTAAAGGTGGTTGGGAGATTGACGAATCAATTGAGGAAGCTGCTTTGAGAGAGACGATAGAGGAAGCTGGTGTTACGGGACAGCTCGAGGAATCACTTGGGATGTGGCAGTACAAAAGCAAAAGAGACAACATGATGGTTCACGACGGATACATGTTTCCTATGCTCGTTAGCGAGCAGTTTGAGATTTGGCCCGAATCTGGGTTTAGACAACGGAAGTGGGTTTGTTTGTCTGAAGCGATGGAGTTGTGTCGGAATGGGTGGATGAGAGAAGCATTGGAAGTGTTCATTAACCGGAAATGCCAAGGATGATGGCAACTTTTGATTGTAATTAAAGATTTAATAGGAGTGGGTAAAGAGCAGGTCAAAGTTAAAGTCTTGTGATTAGGTAGGCAGGGTATTTAGTTTAGATAGACTCATTTGAAATCCACTAGTTGTTTGAAATCTTTGGCTTTCATGTAACTAATCTGTATATAAAATGAATCAGCAATCTTCTTGATCTTGAATAAATCGACTGCAAGGCCTGTTATTTTACTAGTCGCTGCCTTTTGTGACTGCCAGAGAGCACAGCTTGTTGCTCTGATAGTTGCGATTAATGGAAATTTGATTAAAATTGCGGTCGCATATCACAGCAGCTAAATGCAAACAAACAGAATCTTTGAGTCAAAACTGTGTGTGTTGGAGAAAAAAAAAAAAACGAAAGTACCAATTAGACCCTCAAAAGATGAAGGTATAGGAGGAGGATACGGGGAAGAAGAAGAGGGAGCGAACAATGGCAGTTAATAGCTTAGGGATATAAGTCATTGTTCCGTCGTCTTCTGGACATGGTCTCTTCTCTCCTAACTTATGGGCCACCTGGCGCGGACGAATCAATGTGGTAAATTCAGCTCGGCGGATTAGTAATCATCTCAGGTTGTCTGTCTTCGTCGGATTCTACATCACCGTCTTCGTCTATCTCTGGTCCTAATACGAAACTCTACGTGATTGGTAAGTTCCCTTCCTTTCTCCTCCTTCCAGTTCTCTTTTCGATTCTTTCATCTTTTGCTTAATCTCAAATTCATGAATGATACTTCTGTAGTGAACTAAAATGTGGTTATGGACACATTGTACGTTATTATTCTTTGCTGTTTAGTTGAACATGACTAGTGTTTTTTCGAGAGATTCTCTGGGCGAGGGAATCTATCTGTTTTTTTTTTTTTTAAAATTCAAATATATTAAATCAACATGAAAACGGGAATACGATTACAAGCCCGAGTAGCACCCAAATCAAATTATTGTTTTTAACCATGCAGGTGGCAGCCTGGTGATAAGTGGAGAATTTGGGGCATTGAGTAAAATATCTCTCATGGGTTTTGATTCCGGCTAGGAATTAAGTTGCTATTGTTTGACAAGACTAACAAACTTGGGGCTAAGTTGCTATTATTTGGCCAAACGAGCATGAGACCATGTCTTAGGTTTCATTTAGTAAACTTGGTGCCGGGTACCGGTCTCCTATAAGATTAGTTGGCCTTTGGCCTAGACATCCTTAGTTTGAAAATTAAGAAGAATGTTTTCTTTAATTGGTATATGTTCTCATGAACTGGGGAGATAGATATATCTTTCTGATGCTGTTAAGCTTTATGTTAAGGGGATTGTTGCAAGTTAATTAGTGGTGTTCAGAAATGGCCAAAAGAGTCTTAATGCTCTCTTCTGTTTTTTCTTGTTACTTGCTAGCTTTCTACCACCTTTTGATGCCTAGTTTGTCTCTCTACCTTTACCGTATAAGACTTGAACTTCATATAACGAGGCGTTTGATGGTTTTATTATGCACAGGGCTTTCTTTCCGCACAACTGAAGATAACTTAAGAAAAGCTTTTGAACAGTTTGGCAAGCTCACACTTGGTAACCCATAACCCCCTCCCTTGTTCAACTTCTTTGTCAGATCTTTTTAATTAGGTGTCTGTTTAGTTACCATGTACGATGATCAGGTAAGAAAACTCAAAATGTAATTCATTTTCTTGATTGTCTCCGTTTAGTTAACTTGGTGATGGATAAAGTAGCAAACAGACCAAGAGGGTTTGCTTTCCTGCGGTATGAAACAGAGGAGGAGTCAATGAAAGCTATTGAAGGGATGCACGGAAAGGTAACACATTACTCTCACGCTTGTCGGTTGAGACCAAGAAAGGGGTTCGTTTCAAATAAAAAGTTTGCCAACTTGTATTAACTATTGATTTGGTTTGTGTACAGTTTTTGGATGGAAGGGTTATATTCGTGGAGGAAGCTAAACCAATGTCAGATATTCAAAGAGCTAAACCCAGATCAGATCAACAGAGCTCAGACTAAACCTCGTACCTTTCGAACCTGGTAGCTACTTTGATCTTGTCTCCATACTATGATTCTGTGTAATTTTCAATCTTATTTTCACTTTTGAGGTCATACAATGTACTCATTGCTTAACTCCTACCAAGATTTCACTGAGGGAGACAGTCTAAAGTAAACTCAAGTCTGGACAAAAAAGTGCATGTTTATCTTTCAAAACAAATGTAATCAGGTTCCTTTATTTAGATGTAATAGGTTAACAAATAAACTTCAAAATCGAAGTTTAGTTGTCTTCACTCTTCGGCTCACAACTTTGATCACTTTTAAACAATAAACACATTTGTAGAATATTTTTTTTGTAACTATATGCATTTGTTGATTTTTTAGTGTATTTGTTATATATATTGTGGAACCGAACACTGATATTGACATCAGAAGGCATTGTTTTAGAGTTTTTACTTTTCAGAATTTTAAAGATTCTTAATTATAGATTAGACAACTTTATGTTGGTTGATCACCCTCATGCATGTATCATCAAATAAAATCTAACATTTGGTTTCTTCTCAATACTTCACAAAACAAGCCGCACGTTAGCACACGATTTATGGTTTTGAGTTCTGAGTATTGTTGTCCACTCAGAAGGGTACGCATTATATAATAGCGCGGGGATGTTAAAATTACATGTGTTGTTGTTGTAGTTCAAAATGTTATGGGAGATAGAGCCAAGTGTTTTGTTTAGTATAGTCGTAGTGATTATTAGAAGAGATGTATAAGAAGAGAAGAGATGTCTAAATTCATACTAATGCACTTGTATAATGTTTGATATTCTATTTAACTGGAGCTGCAAATGAAGATAGCGAATGCGAAAGTGATGTATATCTTAATACTGCATGTTTACTGGTGGAGTTGGCCAATGAGTTTAATTGCAGTATGGGACTCCACATCCATCCAACTATCTCTGTAAACGTTCTTGACAATATGGGTCTCGAAAAAGTTCCTTGTCTTAGAGTCGCTCTTGGTTTTGACAAGAAAAAATTAAAAAAAAAGGAATTGTTGTTCTAGATGTAGATCTTTTTCTTAATAGTATGTTCTGTTTCAACACTTTTTTTTTTTTTTTTGATGTGTGATCTATTAGGGAATCCTATTGTGATTAGGATTACCTATAGATAAACTCTATTAAGTTAACGATATACATATGTTGTTAGAGATAAACACAAATTGTGGTCGGTCATTCTCTTGTATATAAGTCGATGTAAAACGTTTCAGTAAATACAAGTTAAAGTTTATCATTCAATCTCTACTTTACATGGTATCAGAGCAACAACTATCCTGAAACCTAGTTTTTTTTTTCATTAGCAAATCAAGTTCGATGGCTGGTGAAGAAGATTCTTCTGCAAGTAAAAGCAGTGCTCAAGTTGAGCAAAGTAATGTGGGCTCGGTGAGCTCAACTCCGTACTCATTGTTTGCATCGGACAATCCTGGTGCATTGATAACTTCGGTGTTGTTTAACGGAGACAATTACAATGAGTGGTCTACAGAGTTAACTAATGCCTTGAGAGCTAAGAGAAAATTGGGGTTTATCGATGGAACCATACCTAAACCTTCCATTGATGATCCGAAATTTGATCTTTGGGCTTCAGTTAATTCCATGATTGTTGGATGGATACGATCTTCCATTGAAGCGAAGGTTCGATCAACAGTCACTTTTATATCTGATTCTCACAAACTATGGGAGAATTTGAAGAAGCGTTTCTCAGTGGGAAACAAAGTACGAGTTCATCATCTAAAAGAACAGCTGGCGTCTTGCAAACAAGGTGGTCAATCGGTGATGGAATAATATGGACGTCTAGCAAAGATGTGGGAAGAACTAGACATGTATAAGCCCCTTCCGGCTTGCAGTTGTAGTGCTTCTGCGGAGTATGAGAAGGAGAGAGATGAAGAAAAAGTCCATCAGTTTGTCATGGGGCTTGACGAATCTCGGTTTGGAGGAGTTTGTCAAGGAATTATATCTAGTGATTCTTTAGTTGATCTTGGAGAAGCTTATTCCAAAGTCATTAGAGAAGAACAGCGTCTTGCTTCATTTAAAGAAAGAGAAGCTCAACAGAGTGCGGTCGGTTTTGTCGCAAAGAAGGATCAAGTTGATTCATCTATGCGTCGATCCTCGCAGTGTTCTCATTGTGGTCGCAAAGGACATGATAAATCCAATTGTTGGCAACTGGTTGGTTTCCCGGACTGGTGGGAGGAGCGTTCAACTAAACAAGAAAGTCGAGGTTCTCAGAGTAACAGAGGACGTGGTTCTTCGGGTTCTGATCGAGGGAAAAGCAATGGACCAAAGGCACACAATGCTCATGCAACTTCCTCAAATGAATCAAGTTTTCCAGCATTCACAGAAGAGCAACTAAAAGCTCTTACACAGCTGATTAATGAGAGGACTAAGTCATCTTCCGATAAGTTGTCTGGTAAGCTATATGGAGATTTGATTCTAGACACTGGAGCATCTCACCATATGACTGGAGAGCTATCGTTTCTTAAAAATATTTCCAGCATATCTCCATGTCCAGTTGGCTTTGCAGATGGAAACAAAACGTTCGCGACTCATATTGGCGTGTTGTATCTGTCTAAAAACATCACATTATCTAATGTGTTGTTTGTACCAAATCTTAACTGCTCTCTTATATGAGTGTCCAAACTCTTACGTCAAACAAATTGTCTTGCATTACTGACAGATACGATTTGTATTTTACAGGATCGTTTCTCGAGGACGCTGATTGGAGCAGGTGAAGAGAGAGATGGGGTTTATTATTTTAAGGATGTCATGGCAGATAGAGTTCATGTTGCTAAGAAGTCTGTTAAAGAAGTTGATCAGCATCGATGGCACCAGAGGCTAGGGCATCCAGCTTTTTCAGTTTCGAATTTGTTACCATTGTCGTTTTCTACTAATAAATCATTGGCTCATAGTCCTTGTGACACATGTTTTTGAGCCAAACAGACAAGAGAGGTGTTTTATCAAAGTTTGAATAAAACTAAAGAGTGTTTTGAGATGATTCATTGTGATGTATGGGGTCCTTATAGAGTTCAATCTTCCTGTGGAGCTCGGTACTTCTTAACAATCATAGATGACTTCTCGCGAACAGTTTGGACATACTTGCTTCTTGAAAAATCAGAGGTTCAGAATGTGCTTCAAAACTTCTGTGCAATGGCGATGAAACAGTTTGATAAAGAAGTTAAGACAGTTCGCAGTGACAATGGCACAGAGTTTATGTGTCTTGCTCGTTACTTTCGTGAAAAAGGAATAACTCATCAAACTTCATGTGTTGCAACTCCACAGCAAAACGGTCGTGTTGAGAGGAAGCACATGCATATCCTCAATGTGGCAAGATCGTTACTCTTTGGAGGAAACAGCCTATTCGTTTTTGGGGAGTGGCAATTTTAACAGCTTCTCATCTCATCAATAGAACTCCATCGATGGTGCTTAAAAACGTCTCTCCTTATGAGTTATTATACGGGGAAAAACCATCATACGAACATCTCAGAGTCTTTGGAAGTTTGTGTTTTGTTCATGCTAAGTCAAGAGACAAGGATAAGTTTAGTTCAAGGAGCAGAAGGTGTGTGTTCGTTGGCTATCCATTCACTCAAAAAGGATGGAAAGTGTTTGATCTAGAAACAGAGGAGTTCCTCATATCACGAGACATTCTATTCAAGGAAACAGAATTCCCTTTCTCTTCTCAGTCACCAGTTTCGACAAACAGCCAGTTGACTACACAAGTTCAAACTGATGATGACTGGGAAATCACAACTCTGTCTCCTATTGTAGACAGGGGGAGTTCAGTAGCTGTCAGTGATACATCTTTACCATCTCCTGAACAGAAAATGACTTCGCAAACAGAGGAGCTCATTACCTTGCAGGACAAGTCACCAACGTCCTCTAATCAACCAAACCCAGAAAGTACAGTTCAGAATATTACAGATTCAGTCTTAGCGGCTCCTGAGGCACCAAATGATACTGATCGTGGTCAACGAGCACGAGTTCCATCAGTTAAGCTCAAAGACTACATCACATATAATACTATTCGCTTGGAAGACCCCTCTCTCTCTCTATCATCCACCTCTTCTGAATTATCGTCGTCGAGTAACGGTCCAGGTACAACCCCTTATCCTCTGAATGATTATGTGTCAGATCTAAAGTTCTCTATCTCCCACCAAGCCTTCTTAGCAGCCGTTACTGCTGGAGTGGAACCTCGAACATATTCAGAACCCATTAAAGAAAAGGTATGGAGGGATTCTATGAAACGTGAAGTAGTCGCACACGAAGAGCTTGGCACATGGGATTTGGCAACTCTGCCTCCTGGCAAACGTGCCATTGCATCTAAATGGGTCCATAGGATTAAATACAATGCAGACGGTACTATCGAACGTCATAAGTCTCGTTTAGTTGGTTGTGGAAACAAACAAGTCGTAGGTGATGATTATAGAGAAATGTTTGCTCCGGTAGTTAAAATGGCGACAGTTCGAAGCAAAGGGTTGGGAAGCTCATCAAATGGATGTTCATAATGCTTTCTTATATGGTGATCTATAAGAAGAAGTTTATATGCGCTTACCACCCGGCTTTACTCATAAGGATCCACGCAAAGTTTGTAGATTTCGTAAAGCTATATATGGTTTAAAGCACGCACCTCGTTGCTGGTTTGCAAAATTATCTAAGGCGCTCATTGAGTTTGGTTTTCTGCAATCATATTCGGATTACTCTTTATTCACATATACTAAAGGAGAAAAAGACGTTCGAGTTCTAGTGTATGTTGACGATTTGGTGCTTGCAAGCAATAATCTTGAGTTACTTGCTAAATTCAAGACTTATTTAGGTGATTGCTTTAGAATGAAGAATCTAGGAAAGTTGAAATACTTCTTGGGAATAGAGGTGGCTAGATCGGATGAAGGAATTTTTCTATCTCAACGTAAATATGCGTTGGACATTGTTTCAGATTGTGGCTTGCTTGGTGCTAAACTTGTGTCTATCCCAGTTGAGCAGAATCATCACTTGACAGCAGACAAAGGGCCATTGTTTTCAGATCCAAAAAAGTATCGACGTCTTGTAGGACGTCTTGTGTACTTATCAATTACACGACCTGAACTCTGTTATGCGATTCACTTATTGTCTCAGTTTATGAAAGCACCGCATGTAGCTCATTGGGAAGCTGCACTCCGTGTGGTTCGGTTTCTCAAAGGCTGTCCTGGACAAGGGATACTCCTACGATCAGATAGTAACCTTGAGCTCTCGGTATATGTAGATGCAGACTGGAGTACATGTCCCTTTACGCGGAAAACTAAGAAGCAGAAAACGGTTTCAGACTCTTCCGCTGAAGCAGAATATCGCGCAATGGCCGCAGCCACAAAAGAGATGAAATGGATTGTTCCTTTGATGAAAGAACTTGGTGTTCCAGTTGACAAACCTGTTCCTTTCTACTGTGATAGCAAAGCAGCAATCCATATAGCCGCTAACCCTGTCTTCCATGAGCGTACTAAACATATTGAAAGAGACTGTCACAGGGTTCGTGATGCCATTAAAGATCGTCTTATCTCTACTACATATGTCCGCAGCAAAGATCAGATTGCTGACATTTTAACCAAAGCTTTGGGGCGTTCTCAGTTTGAGTTTCTATCTTCCAAGTTGGGTGTTCAAGATCTTCACGCTCCAACTTGAGGGGGAGTATTAGGGAATCCTATTGTGATTAGGATTACCTATAGATAAACTCTATTAAGTTAACGATATACATATGTTGTTAGAGATAAACACAAATTGTGGTCGGTCATTCTCTTGTATATAAGTCGATGTAAAACGTTTCAGTAAATACAAGTTAAAGTTTATCATTCAATCTCTACTTTACATGATCTCTTCTTAATAGTATGTTTTATCTTAAAAATTATAAAATTGGTTGTTTTGAAATAGAGGACATGGTTGTTATTGAGTTGTTGTAATAGATAGCTGTCTGGTTTCTGATAATTATGATTTGAATAAACGTTTAACACATCTGAAGAAATGTTCTTGTCATGCCTTTGCCCACTTATGTCGTCGGACCATTTTCAGGAATACATACAGAAAACATGGCTAGTTGAAAGTAAGCAAGATTGCACTAGGTGTGAAAATAGTCTATTACAAAGGGATCAAATGAAATATAATTTAATAGATCTTTTTATCGAGCAACTTAATGTGTTACAAAACCTCCCTGTCGAGTTTGAGGATGGCCATGAAAGCTTCTTGAGGTACATCAACTCTACCTATGGCTTTCATTCTCGTCTTACCTGCTGCATGTTTTACACGCATCAAATTTTCATAAAAAAATAGAAGTAGAAAAATAATTTAACCTTTCTTACTTTACAACACCGGTGACATTGTGATTAACACATTGGTTGCAGCGGAGAGATGCGGGAGATCTATCTAAATTTTTGCTGCAGCGAGTGCAAGAGAATAAGTACCAACCATTTTGACTCAAGACCTCGACAATCCTAGCCTTGCAAATAAAAAAAAAGCTTCATGTGTGTTCACCAAGAGAAAAGATGCATCATTTAATATTATAATTTAAAGGTGAAACAGATTGAAACTTTGTTGGAAGTCTATTAGGTACCTGCTCGTGAGAGTTGGAGAGGAAATTGTTGAGATCTCCAATCAAGGAGGAGTAGAGGGATTCCCATGAATTTCACTCTGCTCTTTCATGACTCTTTCTTCCTCTCTCAGATCTGAGTTGGCAGATTGATGACCTTCTTTAGATCGTGAAATCATAGCAATAACATCTTTCTTAGCCTTCATCTGAATGAAGAATAAAGCATCCAATATCCAAGTAAGTTGAACCACAAAATATATCAATCATGAGAGTAGATGAAGTTTATATATTGAACTTCCACTGGTGGCCTGAGTAGCAGCCTTTATTTTGCGTCCACGACCTCCTTTCTTCTCGGTCTCGGCTGTTTGGGTCTCACCTTCTATCCCATTCTAGCAAAGCACACTAAATCAATTAAGTATCCCTTTCTCCAGAAGAGTCTCCTTGCAGTTTTCCTTCAAGAGTCAGAAACATGGCTCAAATCAGGTAGTGTAAAGTAATACCCATTTACATAGCAAAAAAAAAAATCGGAGAAATCGATGGAATATCAGAACACATAAAACCCGGAACAAACCTCTTCACTGAGAATGGAAGTCGTTGAATCGGCAGAAACATCTTTCTCCGTTTTCCCGTCGCTGGCCATTACATAATCCCTAAGAATCGAAAATGAAAAACAAAAAATATCAAAATAGATACCTATTCTTTCAAAGTAGGAACCTAAATCCCCTTCTGAACATCCATCGTACTCTCAACCTGTTCATATTTGTAGATTTGAGATGAAGGAAACGGAGGCGTCGATATAGAAACTGGATTCAATGTGAATAACCATTATGACAGAATTAAAACAAATACATTGAACCACATGGAAGGTGAAGAAATAACGACATGGGAGGCGAAGAGATGAGAAAAGCCGAGACGGCCAAGTTGAGTTTTGGAAGAGATGATAACATGGAAGCCCTAAGCCGGCAACGCTTAAAATACAAAGTTTTATTAATTTATCAGACCAAATGTGAATACAGAAATCAGACCAAACCCATAACCCAGTCTCACAAAGTAAACCAGACATTAAGTGGGCCCCACATTCTCTATGAACTGCTGATGTGGATGCCTCAAGAAGAGAGTAAACTGTAGCATTATATGTACTAGGTCCGTGTCCGCGCTACGCACAGATTATATACTTTTAATTTTTTTTTAAATTTGATTTTTTCGTCCCAATATGCTAATTGTATTATTTGGAATTTGTATTAAATTTTGTAAATGTTTCGCATTTCTATTTTAAGTTATAACTTGTTTTGTCTTATCATTTCTATCTTTTGTATTTTTGTTTGATTTAAATTGAAATATAAAATTTTAATATTTTCCATTTAACACATTTTGTGTTGTTATATAACAGATTTTCATTTTTTTAATCCATACATTAATATGACTACCACACTAAATATGGGGAATATATTTTACCTAAATTTCTATATGAAAACCTAATATTACCTGGTATTTTATCCGAAAACTCAAATTATCTTGTATATTTATCATAATTTACCAAAAAAATTGGAAAACCTGAAATTGATTGGAACCGTTTTTTCCAAATATTAATTGGTTTTCAACATTATTATCCAAACCAAATAAAAAGTTGAGATAATGGAACTGAAACCAAGTATAATTTCATAAATACCCATACATATCTTATATATATTTAGAACTGAAAATTATATAAAAAAATATATGTTGAGCCTAAATGTAGACATCTAATTTTTCAAGTTTTTTTTTTTAAATTTTAAAATAAATATATTTGTAGTGGAAATATCACATCTAATCTTTGTCTTATTCAACAGATCATGTGTTATTATAAGATTGATTTCAATTTTTAATCCAAAAATATCTAATATGGCTACAACTCTAAATACAGGAAATGTAGTTTAATTTTGGGGTTATTTTAAAAAAAAAAATTTAGAGAGACGGTAGAAAGAGGGATGAAAAAAGAAGATAGAGAATGCCATAATGGAATTTTGATTAGTTTGTGAATTTTGTTTTTTCTTAGTTATCAGGTGTAATTTCTGTTTAATATTTGCTTTGTTATTTTTCCTTCTTATTTGCCCTTGCATTAATTCTTTACTTGTGAGATGTAGAACTCATTTTAGGTGTTAAAGGTCATAACTTCAATTGTCTGAATGCCTCCCCCTTTCCTTGCCCTTTTCTTTTCTTAATTGACCACACAAAGGTTATAGTTCATCAGCTTATAACTTCTCTTACAGGTTCGTTTATTTCTGTGAACACCTTTTTTATATATATTAGAAACAAAGAAATGTATATGTAACACATGTTTACAAATCTGAATACAATGAAAATATCCAATATCTCTGCTTCGGAAATTTTATTTTAAAAACAAAAAAAAAAAAAAATTCCTGGACGATTCCATGCAGATTAGTCATCCCACGTGTGCTTAGTTAGCACAATAGAAAATAAAAGATGAATGATATATCTATCATCTTTAACATTCTCTCTGCTACTGTAACGTAGCATCGATTGGAAGATATCTCTGAGATAGACACAAAACAATGAATGGGAATAAATACATGTTTATGTATATCTTTTTCAAGTTCTTGGCATCTGTTTAACTACTAAAATAAAAATGAGCTTACTTTCTAATTAGTTTGGTCTGTGGATCCTCTTGAACGCAATATGATTCTTTCCATTTCCCATGATGCACTGGACCGAACGTGCCATAACCGGTTCCTTTAGCTCACTGAGATTGTCATTCATGATGATCTAGAAATAATCAATAACAAAATAATCAGACCAAGGCTGGAAGTTGCACCAGATTATTATATTTTATATTTGACTCTTGACATGTCTGAAAACTTTATGAGACACTGGCACATATCCAGATTTCAAATGCAAACAAATAAAAGTTATAACAGGTATAAGATTCTAAAGTTCATCATACCTGCAAATAAAAGCTCATGGTTCTCTAAATTCAAACTAACACTGACACCATCATGCTGACATGCATTGACGCATGGTAACATGGCCTCAGAGAGTGCCTTTGCAAATATTTCGGAAAAGAAGTCATGAGGGATCGATCAACTTCCCTGTTTAAACAAAACGAAAGAACTCTGAGATTCAAGCATGTAAGAAGAAGATGTTACTATAGGATTTTGGTTCTAGTCACCTAAATAATTATCTTCTGGAAAGGATGTCTTTCTATGATAGTTCACTTACTCAAGAGCACCAGACATGCTTAATAACTCAAAGTCTCCTGCAAGCCAAAAAGAATAAGAGCGTTTACAATCCAAAAAGAGAATATCTCAGGCTAACCAATAAAGAATTCATCACTTACTTGTCATCATGAACAGAAACTCCACACTCTGCATCATTAGCAAAGAAAGAGCCTGAAACATGAGCAAGATCGTCATGAAACCATACATTTTAACCAATTAAACTACAAATTATTGCAAGTTGCTCTCCGGGAATGGGCTTGACTGAGTGCCTGGATATATAACTTTGTCACACTATGCATGGATTCGCTTTTTCTCCCCTGAATCACATCATAGAGAATACATAACAGAAAGCCTATTTTTTTCTGGGAAAAAAGAACTGTTGTCACCAATGTTAATGATATCCATATTTACCTCCTAGGCCTGTACATGATTTCTTCCAAAATTTTAAATTGGAGGAAAGTGATTCCTTAGAAGACTTTTCTGACCTTCATCTCTTGTCTAAGTTGGTCCCTTTCTCTGAGCCAGTCAAAGGATCTCTGCAAAATGAAGTCTTCCCCCCCTTCATCATAGGTTATACCATACCAAACAGAACACAATTAAAATCCCAGAAGAATGAGATCAGGCATGCTGCTGCTAAATCAGCTTTGACTTCTCCATGCCGATGCTTGAATTCTGGGAGACAGAGAAACATGTCCAGTACCAACATTAAAGTAGTCAACAACCTAAGCTCAAGACTGGCATTGTGAAGCAATACTGTAATATATGAATATATACTGTCATATACCATCCTAGGACTGGAATGGATACAAATAGTGATAGCACTTGGACTTTGCTTGTTAACATCAAGACTGACTTGGCAAGATCTCAGATACAATTTACAAAACTAGTTGAAACGTTGATGTTGATAAGTTAAGAGTACAGATTTGCCATATAGCTTTTCTCGTGAAGTAAGCTGAGTCTTTAGTTTCTTATATTTCAGTTACTGCAGAACAGGAAGAAACACTTATGCATTTCCCAACTAAAAGCCACAAGCAATTAACATTATGTATATACCTCTTAATTATCTCCTTCTCATGAAAAATATTTCTTCCCTTAGACTCCAACTCAAACTCAATCTCCTGCAAAGTTCTGAACTTTACTGAAACCCACAAACCAATATAGTGTTTTTTAGATTCTGACCAACAAAGGTCGTACCTGAACATCAAGATGCATGACCTTCTCCATGAAATTGCTACCTTCTGAAGCGGCCTCCATCTTAATCCTTGCAAGTCCTCCTTATAACCTAAAAATATGAAATATAGTGTCAGATCAGATTTCCTGTTCCTGAAGTTATTCTATAACCTATTGTGAGATCTAAATAAACATTGATGACTATGAGCATACGAAAAAGCTGGCGAAAAGAAAACAAATCTCAAGCTCAATAAGCCAAAAACCTATGGGTGAGAAAAAACTGAGAATCAGATTCGGCCATCACTCGATTTATAGGGAAATCAACAACAAATGAATCGTAAGAAAAAGCGAAAAGCCATAACGTTGATCAATTAACTAATGCAATTAAATGTATAAGAAGCGGTTGTGAATTTGCAGGGAAGGAAACCAAGAGATTCAATATGTCGGGAAGGAGATGAAGAGAGCATCGGAAGGAATAAATTGACGTGGCAGTATATTGATCGGTTCCGCCGCTATGTTTGATCGGCACGTCGGAGAACAAAACGGCCTTGCCGTTTGGCGGAAGAGACACCGGTTTTGCCGGTACGATTGATCGGCTCGGCGGAGGAGACACCGCCCTTTCCGTTTGGTTTCTTCAAGATAAGATCGTCGGAAACAGGAGATTTGCTGTTAGAATTCATAGCTTTAGAGAATATACACAATTTTGTGTGTAATAAATCTGGGAAAAAAAGAGTGTTATAAAGAAACTTAGAGGTATAAAGGCGGAAGGAAGCCATAAATGAGATTTTCGGAGGATTTATTGCACAGAAATGGAGTAGTGTGTCGATTGATCGACCATCAGTTGAAGAAGTGGAAACGACGAAGATAGGAGAGGCATAAGAGATTCATCGTCTCAACTTTATCGTTGTAGGGTTTCTTTTTTGGATTGGACTTTTGGGCCAAATTTTACATTTTACGGATCAAAGAAAGAAAGCAGCCCAACACTAGGATAACGTGGCAAAAACAACAGCTCCTCATTGGACGATTTTTTTGGACGGCGTGGACACCCTATCTGATGCTCTTATTCTCTTTTTACTTATTGTTCGATGATGATGTGTTGACATGCGCGGTATTGATGTCTAATTAATACCTAGAAGAAAATATACGTATCACATGTTTCTATGGTTAAACAACAACAAGCATGTGTATAATAAATACACACATGACACATGCTGAAAGACACCAAGAATTAATAAATTCTAAAAGGAAAATTAATTTTTTAAACATGAAATCTTAGTCAAATACGAAATAAATTGTGAACTTTCATTGACCAAGCCCTTTTAACTTCGTAATTAATCACCCGTTAATTAAAAGCTAGTAGACGTTTAGTGTCACAAGAAAACTCTAATATAAACTCGAAATCCTCAATTCATCTCCCTCGAAACCCTAATTTCTCATCTCATCTCTTTTTCTAACTCATCTCCTTCATCATCTCTCTCTAGCAACCTTTGCTTGAGTTGTTAGAAAATATAAATAGACGGTTCGTAATGCCAAAAGAGCTATTATAACTTCACGGCTGAAAGCAAAATTCACTAAGAGAGCACATAAGGAAATAGAAGCTACTAAAGAAAAATCCAAGAATTACAAAAAGTTTATGGCCTGCGGAGATTATCACGAAGATGATGATGAAGGAGATGAACTAGAGAAATAGATGAAATGAGAAATTATGGATTTAAAAGAGATGAATTGGTAATTTTTAGGCTTAGATCAGAGTTTTCTCGTGTTGTCAAAACGACGACGTTTTGATATTTAACGCATGTTAACTTTTAATTAACGGATGATAAATTACAAAGTTAAAAATGCTTGGTCAATGAAAGTTTATGATTTATTCGTATTTGACTAAGAGTTTTTGTTTTAGAGTTCAAAGTTATTTTGACTTATTTTTTAAAGTTCAGAATTAAAAAGTCATTTTTTTCTAAATTCTAATGGCATGTTTTTGTTGATTCTGCTCAGTGAATTATTTTATGTCCTTCTATTCTTATTCCTAATTTCTCACAAATTTATACGAAAATGTTAAACATGTTTATATGAGTGAATTACTATAAATTATAAATCTCTGGTGGGAAATATTATTTTCATGTTTTTAATTAGGATCCTTTGGACGATTGTTTAACAGAATTTCTTAAACAGATTTTTTTCAATTGTTTATAAACATAACCACCTACGTATCATCAAACAATATATAAGCCTGTGCGATGTGCACAATTACACACACATGAGACATGCAAAAGCCTAACTACATAAATAAAGCCTATGGTCTTATGTGTCCACAAATTAAGGACATTATCCAAAATTTTATATTTGATGCGACCGCTTAAGAAATTAAACAGATGGTGTTACAAGCATTTCCACATTGGCGTAAGACAGATGTTAGATGCTCTTTGGTCGCTCTCATACTTCATTCCTCGTCCTTTAGCCTCCTCGGTTCATCGAACCTTCACTCCATCGCCCCCAAAAACAAATCATTTTCCCATTTTTCGTGACAGTCAAGTAAATTAATGAATTTATTAGTATCAGTGGGTATGAAAAAAAATCTTAAATCATTTTATTAGTGCTATTTGTTTTGTTACCGTTATCTACTGCGAGGGCTATAGGATTAGTCATTTTCCATGATATATTATGTAGTTTGGACAAATTACAGTCTGATGCATTTAAGCACGTGCGTAATCAAACACTCAAACAAGTTGCATTTTTGATGAGAAAATAAGAACAGACTGCCATTTTTTAAAAGACTGCCATTTAAGTAAGTTGAAATGAAATATTCTTTCCATTTTTAATATTTTATCTTTTGTTTTATACAAATGATATTTTCTAAATTAATGTAAAATCATAAGAGTTATGGTATAAAGTATTACAGGTTATAAATTATTTTACTATAGGTTGAAATATGTTCAGTTAAATTATTAATAATTCTTTTATCTTCATTAAAAAATATATTTTAAAAAAACTTGTATACATGTTGACAAAAGAATTGTCTAAAGTAAAAACCATTTTATATGACTCAGGTTTGGTTAAAAAAATGCATTTTTATCTTTCAAAACAAATAATGTAATCAGTTTCATTTATTTATGTGTAATATTAGTTATAAACTTTGATACAAACGAACTTCAAATCGAAGTTTAGTTGTCTTCGGCTAACAAGTCACAACTTTGATCAAAGTTGAATTTTTATTGTATTTGTTATATATATTGTGGAATCGAACACGGATAATGGCAGCAGAATTTGTTAGAGTTTTTACTTTTTACTCTTCAGAATTTTGAAGATTCTAAATTATATACCAGACAACTATGTTGGTTGATCACCCTCATGCATTTATCATCAAATAAAATCTTACATTTGGTTTCTTTTCAACATTCACAAAACAAGCCGCACGTTAGCACACGATTTAGCTCTGAGAATTGTTGTCCACTTATGTACGGAGTATATAATATGTGTCGACATGGGTGGTATTGATGTCTAATTAATACCTCGAAAAAAATATCACATGTTTCTACGGTTAAACAACAAGAAGCATGTGCTGAAAGACGCCAGGAATTAATAAATTCTAATGGCATGTTTTTATTGATTCTGATAGGTGTTTTTTTTTTTCTGTCCTACTATTCTATTTCCAATTTATAGTAATTTTATATAAAAAATGTTCACCATATTTATATGAGTTAATTAGTATAAATTAGAAATATCGCAGGAAATATTATTTTCATGTTTTTAATTCGACAATTGTTTATATACTAGTTAGTCTAACAAAACATAACCACCTACATACCATCAAACAATTGCAATATATAAGCATGTGCAATGTGCAGTGTGCAAAATATTACACACACATGACACATGCAAAAGCCTAACTACATATGTAAAGTCTATGGTCTTATGTGTCCACAAATTAAGGACATTATCCGAACTTTTATACGTGAATGACGGCCTCAGAAATTAAGCAGATGGGTGTAACAAGCTTTTCCACGTTGGCGTGAGAAAAATGTTAATGCTATTTGGTCGCTCTCATTCCTCGTCCTTTAGCCTCCTCGGTTCATCGAACCTTCACACCACCACCACCAAAAAAACAAATCATTTTCCCATTTTTTCGTGACAGTGAAGTAAGTTAATGATTTATTAGTATTAGTGGGCATTAAAAAAAAAAATTATTAGTGCTGATTGTTTTGTTACCGTTATCTACTATATATAGTATAGTATTATTAATTTAAAAATGATTTTTCTTTAGAAAAAGATTACTACGAGAGCAATAGGATTAGTCATTTTCCATGATATATAGTTTGGATAAATTACAGTCTGATGCATTTAACCACGTGCGTAATAAAACACTCACACAAGTTGCAATTTTAATGAAAAAAATAAGAAGAGACTGCTATTTTAAGTAAGTTGAAATTAAATATTCTCTCCATTTCTAATGTTGTAGATTGTTTTTTTGCTTTATACTAAATGATATTTTCAAAATTAATGTAAAATTATAAGGGCTATGGTATAAAACTATATACAGTTTATAAATTAATTTAGTATAGGTTGAAATATGTTCAGTTAAATAATTAATAATTCTTTTTTTAATACTTTTAAATTTATGTGAACTATTTTTTTGTCAACATACAAGTTTGATTTTTTTTTTAAACTTGTATACATGTTGGCAAAAGAAAATTGTATACATAATATTTTTTTTTAAGTTTAAAATTTTAAATAACAAAAAGGAAAAAAGAGGGATAATTAGGTCATCTTCACCTTCCTAGTAGTCTCCATTCACACGACTCTCAAAATCATATAAAACCTGAAGCGTCTCTCTATCTTCTTCTTCCATCACATTCACTTTTCTATCTATCTATCTCTCTTTCTATGGCTCTTGTTAGAGAACGTCGTCAGCTCAACCTCCGTCTCCCTCTCCCTCCCATCTCCGACCGCCGCTTCTCCCTCCCCTCCATCACCACCGCCGCCACCTCAACCGTCCTCTCTAACTCCATCTCCGCCGCCGATCTCGAGAAACTCAACGTCCTCGGATGCGGAAACAGCGGGACTGTTTACAAAGTCAGCCACAAGAACACTCTCTACGCTCTGAAAACAGTCAACGGCGACATGGACCCGATCCTAACAAGACAGTTGATGCGAGAGATGGAGATACTCCGGCGCACAGATTCTCCTTACGTCGTAAAGTGTCACGGAATCTTCGAGAAACCAGTCGTCGGTGAAGTATCGATTCTGATGGAGTACATGGACGGCGGGACTCTAGAGTCTCTCCGCGGCGCCGTGACGGAGAAACGCCTCGCGGGGTTCGCTAGACAGATCTTGAAAGGGCTGAGTTACTTGCACGGTCTAAAGATCGTACACAGAGACATTAAACCGGCGAATCTACTCCTTAACTCGAAGGACGAGGTTAAGATCGCTGACTTTGGAGTTAGCAAGATCTTGGTCCGGTCTTTGGATTCTTGCAACTCTTATGTCGGAACGTGTGCTTATATGAGTCCGGAGAGGTTTGACTCGGGAGGAGGAAGCTCTGATGTATACGCCGGAGATATTTGGAGTTTCGGATTGATGATGTTGGAGCTTCTTGTCGGTCACTTTCCGTTATTACCGCCGGGACAGAGACCAGACTGGGCGACGCTAATGTGCGCCGTGTGTTTTGGAGAACCGCCGCGAGCGCCCGAAGGATGCTCTGAAGAGTTTAGGAGCTTTGTTGATTGTTGTTTACGTAAAGATTCTACTAAGAGATGGACGGCTTCGCAGCTTCTTGGCCATCCTTTTCTCCGGGAAGAGCTTTGATTTTCAGTTCGTTTGTTAAATTAAAATTATTTTTTTTTTTGTAGAATTTTGTACATTTATATACTCTGGATAAAATGAGAGATTTGTAAGAATCCTAACATTGGCATTGTAATATCATCCGTCAATGATAAAGCTATTTCTTCAATCTTTTCCAGTTTCATTTCATTAGAGTTTGATCATCTGCTGGTATTTTACATATTTTTTAATTAAGTTATAGTGTCATATGCTCGTCGTATAAAATATGGGACAAAACTATCTGGTGAACCTTTAAATTCACCACCTCTCTTATAACCAAATAAATTGCCATCTAGTTTAAAAAAAAATGATGCCTAATAAAACTCTAAATCCTAAACTCTAAATCTAAATATAACCCCTAAATACTAAACCCAAACCCTAACCTTAAACCCAAATAGTAAACCCTAAACCCAAACCTTATACGATAAACCCAAATCCTAAACCGTAAACCCAAATTGTAAACCCAAATCTTGGACCCTAAACCCAAATCTTAAACTTTAAACCTAAATCCAAATCACAGACCCTAAACCAAACTGTAAACCTTAAACCCAAATAGTAAACCCTAAACCCAAACCTTATACGATAAACCCAAATCCTAAACCGTAAACCCAAATTGTAAACCCAAATCTTGGACCCTAAACCCAAATCTTAAACTTTAAACCTAAATCCAAATCACAGACCCTAAACCAAACTGTAAACCTTAAACCCAAATTCAAACATTTTGGGTTTAAGGTTTATGGTTTGGGTTTAAGGTCTACAATTCAGGTTTAAGATATATATAGGGTTTGAGTTTAAGGTTTGGGTTTAGGGTTTATGGTTTAGGGTATAGGGTTTGAGTTTATGATCTAGAATTTGGGTTTATGATTTAGGGTTTAGAGTTTGGGTTTATGATTTATGGTTTAGAGTTTGGGTTTAGGATCTAGGGTTTAGAGTTTGAGTTTTGAATTTAGGGTTTAGAATTCAAGATTTAGGGTTTTGTTATTGGCATGAATTTTTTTAATTATTTTTGATTTAAAAAAAATTAAAATTTTTATTAATAATCTAGCTGGCACTTTAATTGGTTATAAGATGGGCGGTGAATTTAAAGTTTCAACCTAAGTTTTGTCCAAAAATATGATATCTAAAGCGAATCATACAACTGAAGAGGTGTTTAACCACAAAGCAAATAAGCTAGTAAATATTTTATTTGCGAAAACAATCAGACCTTTTTTTTATCAGCAGTTCAGCACAATCGGACATCTTATAATAGTATTTTATCGCAAAATGGTGTCTATCTTGGCGAATCATTTGATATCAGTATTTTATCGCAAAAAATGGTGTTTATCTTGGCGAATCATTTGATATCTAGTTCTTTATTTTATAGTTTGTTTTGTTGGCCCATTAAATCTGCATATTATTACAATAATTATATATATAAAAAAGATAAAGGGGGCAGGTCGAAGTTTAAATCTAGTTGCCACTTATGCAAGGAAAAATATATTATCGGCTTATCAACTTGCTTGGAGAGCAAATGATAACTTGCTTGGGAGCAAATCTATCTTTGGATGTTCGTGGAAGATTCGGAGGATTATTATAGCTTAGTGGAAGAGTTGATGAAAATAACAACTCTACTACTTTTTGTCTTGTTTTGTTTGTTTCTTCGTTACATAATTTCCTTTTTTTTTTACAAAATCACTCATAAATCTAAATAATTATGAAATGGAAACGCTGACGTATGTTGATCCAAAAAAAAAAGGAAACGTTGACGTATTGGCGTACGTAACGATTGATGATCCAAGCTCACGTAGGTGTCAGTCTCTTGAGCGTGACAGAAATAAAAGTCACCCTTGACTTGAGATGTGTATATGTATGGTGACCAAGCGAAACAAATTTATATCTTTGTATTTTGAATTATTGTTAAGACCTTTTTTTTTAACACTGAGGTTATGAATCGGAGGTGGCAGGAGTGACCCAGATCAATGCTGTTGCAGGAAAACTGCATTTAAGATACCATTCGTATTTAAGTGCAGGAAAACTGCATGCGGTTCAAATTTCTTTTGTCTTTTCTGAAAAAGACAGATCTACTACATGCAGTTTTGTCCACTATAATTTTGGAGATGTTCACCCATTTTTATTTTTTTTGACTAATAAATGATTTTGTTACAAATTATTAATATATTTAACATTCTGTTATAAATCCATGATATGGATATGTGGATTGCCATTAACCATCAAGGAGGTTTACATCTGACCCGACTATCCGGTCCGTCTACACCCGTCTCCGGTCCGTCTACATCCGACCAATACTAGTCAAGATGAAGACTCATTCAACCGGAACATTTATGAGCTTTGACCAAGTCTATATCTTTGTGGTCAATATGTATTAAATGTGTAGATTCTCTCATTGTTGTAAACCTTTGTGAACCTCCACTATATATTGATAGTGAGAGCTAATGAGAAAGACAACAACTTTCACAATAACACTTCTCTCATATTTCTAACACATTCTTCTATAAAACATATTTTCATTCAATTTTATTTACAGTTTTAACAATACAAAAAAACTTCAATTTTCTATTTTATTTATGTCATAAAAATTTATCATTTATCTGAATTATTGATATGATTTTGTGTTTTTAATTAAGTAAATGTATATATTAATAGAAGATAGATGTATTTGGTTTATTACTAATAATTTTATATTTTGATCTACAAAATTACAGTAACATAACTATAGTGAAATATTTATTACTATTTATGTATTGTAATTATATAGTTATATATTTTATTTTATCTTGTAATTTTTATTATTTAAATATGTAATATGTTTTATTTAATTTTTCATCATTATAAATTTTAATCAGTGTTTTGAAAAC
>NC_027749.1:22325940-22327852 GCF_000695525.1 Brassica oleracea var. oleracea | reverse complement strand
ATATATGCCTTATACAAAGTCGAAATTATTAAGAACATGAAAAAAAAAAAAGCCATTAAAACATACTTTAAACCTTATGTAATATCTAAGGTGTTGACTCTTGTCTATTTTTCAGAAATGAAAGAAGACAAGAACCAGCTAGTAGTGGATAGTGGATCAAGTCACACTATATTAAAAGACAAAAGATATTTTGTTAACCTCATTTTAAAGAGTGCCAATATCAAGACTATAGCAGGCACGGCCAGCCTTATTGAAGGCCATGGCCCGGCTCACTTAGTGATGCCTAAAGGCATGCATTTAGAAATTTCTAATGCATTATATTCTCCTAAATCAAAGAGAAATTTGTTAAGTTTCAAAGACATTCGCATGAATGATCTACATGTTGAAACTAGGGGCGAGGGAAAGAAAGAATTCCTCTTGATTTATGAAAATGCCCAAGGCCATAAGAAAGTCCTAGAGACTATCCCTGCTATATCAATAGGCCTCTATTGTGCCAATATAAAATCGAGTGAGGCTAACACTTCAATTCCTAATGAGTTCAGAGAAGCCTTTAAACAATGGCATGAAAGGCTTGGCCATCCTGGCAGATCCATGATGCGCAAAATAATCTCGAGCTCAACTGGCCATTCCTTGAAAGATAGGATAACTATCCCTATGAGCATTACATGTATTCCATGCTCACAAGGAAAATTAATAATAAGGCCATCACCTGGAAAGGTGAGTAAGGAAACATTAAACTTTCTGGAAAGAATACATGTGATATATGTGGACCAATACACCCACCTTGTGGGACATTTCGATATTTTATGGTCCTCATTGACGCATCGACCAGATGGTCGCATGTTTGTCTATTATCATCTAGAAACTTAGCATTGGCAAGACTATTGGCACAGATCATAAGACTGCGAGCCCATTTTCCAGATTTTCCACTAAAGACTATACGTCTTGACAATGCAAGTGAATTCAGTTCTCAAGCTTTTAATGATTACTGTATGTCCATGGGGGTAAGTGTGGAACACTCCGTGGCACATGTACATACACAGAATGGATTGGCCGAATCCTTCATTAAAAGAATCGAGTTGATTGCTCGACCATTACTCATGAGGTCGAAGCTACCAGTATCAGCTTGGGGACATGCGGTATTACATGCTGCTGAATTAATACGCATAAGGCCATCCAGTGAACATAAATATTCTCCATCCCAATTACTCTCGGGTCATGAGCCAGACGTATCCCATATCAAAACATTTGGATGTTCTGTGTACGTCCCTATTGCACCACCACAGAGAACAAAAATGGGACCTCAAAGGAGGATGGGAATATATGTTGGTTTTGATTCTCCAACCATTATTAAATATCTTGAGCCTACTACTGGAGATTTATTTAAGGCCAGATATGCTGATTGTCATTTTGATGAATCAGAGTACCCAACATTAGGGGGAGAAAATAACAAGCTGGGCAAAGAAATTGTATGGAATCAAACATCCTTATCATGGCAAGATCCTCGGACTCAATCATGTGATTTAGAGGTCCAGAAAATAATTCATATGCAAAAGCTAGCTAATCAATTGCCTGATTCCTTTGCTGACCCGAAAAGAGTGACTAAGTCCTATATACCAGCTTGTAATGCACCAATAAGTATTGATGTCCAAGATGGACACAATCAAGTGGCTACAGAGTCTAAAGCACGTCTTAAACGTGGTAGACCAATTGGTTCCAAAGATAAAAGATCTCGGAAACTAAAGAAAGGTGCAAAAGAAACCGAGGTCAAAGATTGTCCAGACAAGGCCGAAATGGCCATGCCTAAGGTACCAACCAATGAGACTCGGGACGCCGAGCCTCATGGTACTGAAGGTGCTAATGATGAGATCTCAATTAATTATTTAATGTCTGGGACAAGATGGAACCGGAA
>NC_027749.1:22285917-22324933 GCF_000695525.1 Brassica oleracea var. oleracea | reverse complement strand
AGCCTCCTAGCCCGTTTTAGTTCATGTCCGACCCAAAGGCACTGGAATGGAATTAAACATATCCTACGTTACCTTCAAGGAACTAAGGATTTGGGTCTATTTTATACCAATGAAACCAAAGATGGTTTAGTAGGCTTTGCTGATGCAGGCTACTTATCTGATCCACACCATGCTTGGTCCCAAACCGGTTATGTGTTCACTCATGGTGGTACTGCAATATCATGGCGTTCCATGAAACAAACTATAGCAGCCACATCATCTAATCACTCAAAAAGCTTAGCCATGCATGAGGCAAGTCGTGAGTGTGTATGGTTGAGGTCTATGACTCAACACATCCGATCAGATAGTGGAATGGTCGAGGACAATGGTCCGACCATCATATATGAGGATAATGCAGTCTGCATTGCTCAACTCAAAGATGGGTATATCAAAGGTGATCGAACCAAACATGTACTACCCAAGTTCTTCTTCACACATGAGTTGCAGAAAGCCAAGGAGGTCAGCGTCACTCAAATCCGGTCAAGTGAGAACTCAGCCGACCTTTTCACCAAGTCACTTCCCACCAGCACATTTAGGAAGCTCACGCAGCAGATTGGCATGCGAAGACTCAATGACCTTCAGTGATGTCCAAATCAGGGGGAGTAATGTGTGTTGTACTCTTTTTCCTTTCCTTGGTTTCCTTTTTTACCACATTGGGTTTTGAGTTTTCCGGGAGAGGTTTTAATGAGGCAACGTTAGCACATTACAAGCTCGATATGGTTATGGCATCCAAGGGGGAGTGTTATAAATCCATGATATGGATATGTGGATTGCCATTAACCATCAAGAAGGTTTACATCTGACCCGACTATCCGGTCCGTCTACACCCGTCTCCGGTCCGTCTACATCCGACCAATACTAGTCAAGATGAAGACTCATTCAACCGGAACATTTATGAGCTTTGACCAAGTCTATATCTTTGTGGTCAATATGTATTAAATGTGTAGATTCTCTCCTTGTTGTAAACTCTTGTGAACCTCCACTATATATTGATAGTGAGAGCTAATGAGAAAGACAACAACTTTCACAATAACACTTCTCTCATATTTCTAACACATTCTTCTATAAAACATATTTTCATTCAATTTTATTTACAGTTTTAACAATACAAAAAAACTTCAATTTTCTATTTTATTTATGTCATAAAAATTTATCATTTATCTGAATTATTGATATGATTTTGTGTTTTTAATTAAGTAAATGTATATATTAATAGAAGATAGATGTATTTGGTTTATTACTAATAATTTTATATTTTGATCTACAAAATTACAGTAACATAACTATAGTGAAATATTTATTACTATTTATGTATTGTAATTATATAGTTATATATTTTATTTTATCTTGTAATTTTTATTATTTAAATATGTAATATGTTTTATTTAATTTTTCATCATTATAAATTTTAATCAGTGTTTTGAAAACTGGATCGGACTTGTCGGTCAAACCGGATCGAACTTTCCGGTCAAACCGATCGAACTGTGTCTCGCTCGTCTAACCGGTTATGAGTTGTGTTAAGAATCTGATTTGAGTAAAATTGGTAATTTCAGTCAATAGCTGGTCAAATTTGGTAAAACCGGTGATTCAGTTCGATATTAGAACTTAGTTTTCTTCAATTCAACTTAAAATTGAATTAAAATATTGTCCGACCATTGACTCAGCTATAATGCCAGGTCAATGTTCAGTCCAATATTCAAAACATTAATTGTAATAGACTGTTTGATCTGCCTTTCTCCCACATGATCTGCTTGATCTGCACTTGATCCGCTTGATCTGCATGATCTGCTTGTTCTGCAACGCTTGAACTGATTTTCCCATTCGAAACCTGAAAGTTTCATTCATCTATAAGGGTTAGAACCCAAACGAGGGGTTACAACAATTACATCCAAATTTGATTGATCAAGAAGACTACGATGATTTTGATGTGGCTGTGAAGATATTTGAATCGATGGGGCTTCCAAATGACACCAAATTTTACTGGGTGTGCATTAACGAATTTAGGGAAGATACATTCTGGCTTAAGTATTTTATTGATAGAGCTGAAAACACTTTTGAAGAAAAGGTTCAGTTCTTACAAGCTTTAACTTTACACGTGATGATCAATACATGGGGAAACGATTAAGCTCTGGCAAACCTTTCGGGAGTCAAAGTTCTGGTGGCATTCATTCGGGTAGTCCATCATCTGGAGGT
Source organism: Brassica oleracea var. oleracea (assembly GCF_000695525.1). NCBI lineage: Eukaryota > Viridiplantae > Streptophyta > Magnoliopsida > Brassicales > Brassicaceae > Brassica > Brassica oleracea. Next base: position 22,322,701 of record NC_027749.1, on the reverse strand, counting down.
AATAATTCATGGGGGCAAACGACAAATGGTCAATGGGGTCAGCAACAACGTGTTCCGCAATGGGGTACACCACCAACTGCTCAACAATGGGTACACCACCAGCTGCTCAACAAATGGCTGCACCACCAAGTGCTCACCAATGGAATACTCCACCAAATTCTTCGCAATGGTCTACCACAACGAATGCTCAACAATGGAGTTCACCACCAGTGGCTCCACAATGGGGTTCAACATCAACTGCTCAACAATGGAGTTCACCACCAGTAGCTCCACAATGTGGTACAACATCAACTACTCAACCTTGGAGTTCACCATCAAATGATCAACAATGGAGTTCACCTCCGACGAATGTGCAGTATGGATTTTCACTTGAAACTCAGACTAAAAATACAAGAATTGCTGAAAAAAGAGTTACAGAAGAAACACCAGTGCCAACTTCAACCAACAGTCAAAGAGGACTATCACTTACACAAATGTCTCGCACACGTAAATCAGGAGGATTGTTCAATATTTGGGGAACTCATCGAGGACCTAAGTTAAATGAAACTCATCAGACCGATTCAGAAGATACCGAAGCTGAGATTTTTCTCAATCGTTGGCATGCATCTTTGCGTTTAGTTATTGAAAGGATATTCTTTGTGAGTTTCCAAGATATAATATTGAAGTTCAAAATAGAGTGGTATTGGCTACAATGGGTCTGCATAATTTTATTAGAATTTCAAATTCTATATATGATGATTTTGCTGAAATAATGGGACAAACACATGTTGGCAACACCGAAACGGAGACTGATACTAATGAGATAGAAGAACAAGATATAGCTGATGGAAATTTATTGGCGAATATCAGAGAACAGATTGCAAATGCATTATGGACCAATAAAAATATTTTGTAATATTTTTTACTTATGTTTTTATTTAAATTTATGTTATGTTTTGTTTCGATAAAATATTGTGTATTTGTTGCATTTGTTTTTTTTTTTTAAAAAATTGTAACTGAAAATTAAATAAAATTTTTCTATTTTGTAGAATGTATTATGAAATTATAATCTAAACTATCTTTTATCTGATTTCACTATTCAAACAAATATTTTTAGACCGCTAGATCCGTACTTGTACAGCTAGATCCGCTAGATCCACTCTTGTTCCGCAACGCTTGATCCGCCTTTTCCACTCGAAATTAAGGATACAAATATTAAGTGTTACAAAATTATTGATTTATGGCGGACAATATACTGGCGTAGGAATGTTCTGAGAGACCAATCAAACTTCTCCAAAAGAGTCAACTTCTCTATCTTTTTTATTTGAGAAAAATCAACCAAGAAGTTGCTAAACTCACTTTTTAAGTCGTTACTTTTCTCACTCAATACGCTCAGAAATTTCGGCAAAACATATTATTCTTTTTGTATGAATCAAGAAGTTTCTTGATTCACACGTGATAGTAATTGCCTCGTGTGAATGAAGCTAAACTCTGCTGGTTTAGCCAAATTAATATGACACCAGCGATAATTTCTAGCGCAGGTTCGAAGAGAAGATCGTGCAACAACCCGTGTCAAAGAGTTGACTAATTAAAGCCTAAACTAGCCTTCAGAATCGGATATAAAAATGACAATAATCTAGTTATAAATCAAGAAGTAACTAACGACACACAAAGTTCGATATACTGACGACTAATATGCAAACAAATTATGGAAATGGCCTAAAATTCCGACACAAGCCACGTGGTGAAACGCACGTCGTGAAAGAAACAGAGCCGTCGCTTTGGAAGCTCACAGACGAGACATGTGTTACAAAAGAAACACCTCACGTCTCCTATGAAGAAACAAGAAAAGGGACCGTTTCCATTCGAGTAGTAGTATCTAGTTTCATTTCAACCACATACTACGAGTGATATATACTTTAACATTGTTACCGAGATAATAAGTAGAGACGGTGGAGATTGTGATACTTCAGAAAATAACTGTTACTTTATTTACAAGGTAGCCTGTATGTCCTCGTGATTCGAATCTGGAAAATTCAAACAAACAATCCTTTAACACTCTTTGAACAATAAGAAGTACAACTACTGCTATTACCTACATAAGAAATAAGTACCTGCGCAAACGCGTAAATTGCTCGTAAGATTCTAGCGTAGTCAGTTTCAAGCATCTGAATAACCAAATCTGCCAGTAACGTCCCCCACATCCTGCACATTCCCACAATCATTCTTCCAAATAAGAAAAAAAACTTCTGATGAATAAGAATCAGATCCATGTGCATGTGTTATGTAAATTGCAGGTAGGTTCCTACTAGTGCAACTAGCTTTTGTAATATATTTTAAACAAGCTAGGATTAGGGGCAGTGTATACTAACATTGGGCCGACTAATTGCATCACTGTTCTTAAGCCAAGGTATCTGGATGCAGCTCCTACAAACCCCTGTGATCAAATACAAGGTAAATGTAAGTCACAATGTAGTTTATGTAACGAAAATAGCTCAGAAGCGATATGATGGAGAAGAAGTAACTACATGTTTTGCTGCAAGCAGAGCTGCTCGTGATTCCAAGTTAATGGCAGCTAACTGTCCACCCTGTATTTACATACTACTACAGTACTACATCATTTGACATATGTAAAGCTTCTCAAATCCATGAGTGATTGATATAAGATTCTTCTGCAGAGCAGATGGATTAGAATACAAATGCAAACCTTTTTCAGCATCTCTCTCCTTATCTGGTAGTTGGCGGCTTCAAGGATTACTTTTCCAGATAGTTTCTTAGCCAACTAATAACAGGGCCAAAAGAGACCAGTTATATGTAAACATACAAACTGATAAACCTTGACAAATGTTTGATCATACCAACTGATAAATCTTGGCAAATGTGATCATCCCACCACCCTGGCCAGAGAAACATACGTAAGCCAGAGAAAAGAAACGTGGACGTGTTACAAAGGTGAAACACGTCTAGAACAAGACTAACCTTGAGAATCATAGATTGGACCTCTGAAGCACCTACTTCTAATGCAGCAAGTAGTTCAACTTTCCATTTACTGAGCCCAACTTCTAAGCTTCCCTGTACCTCCGATGCTTGAGAACTATCCCACAAGCCAGGGAATATCCCTGATGCTTCACTACATAGGATAAGTTAAGAGGTTCAGCCAGTGAAGAACTAATGCAACTGAAAATCTGGATACTCATGCCATGAGCCACCAACAAAAAATGTACCTAGAGAAATTGTCAACAAGAAAAAGAAAAATCTCAGCTTCAAGATCCTCGGTTGGCAAGTGGCTGGAGCAGGGAATGCTCAGTTTATTTCTCACCGCAAGTAAAACGTTTCTGTATGAAGGCCTCCAACCCCTAAACAGTAAAGAAAACTCTTTGGTTTCAGACTCTTTAAAGTCAAGAAATAATCGAACTAGTTTCCACAAAGACGAGAACTTTAGTTGCAACAGAGTCAATGGTTCATTGAAAGCTTACAACTCTAGTGAAGCTCAGTCTAATAATGTTTCAAAGGAGAGAAGAAGGAAGGGGTACCTGAGAGTGGAGCGAGCATCTGCAGCGAGAAACAAGAATCTAGATTCAAGAGATTGGATAAAACCATCTCGCACCTGAATATCTTCCCCTATCATCAACCTCTCACCTCCTCCTCCTTTGTTAGGGATTGATTTCAACAAAGGGCTAAAGTAGCTGCTCACCAAACCAAAAGTAACTAACTACTCAGGGCACAAGAACTTCATTGTTAAAGAGGTGACGGTAACTGAATCAGTAGAAGATATTCTCACCTGGGACCAAAGAGGATATTCTCAAGCTCGTACAGCTCAGAATCTGTGGCGAGCTCGAAAACCAAACGGAGCTCCGGATCATACGTGCCTGCAAAAAAAAAATCAAACAATTCATTCACTACAACAACGCTAACGGGAAGAGAAGGAGTGAGCTTTTCATTTCACCTTCCGATGGTGATGATTCCGAAGCCGTAACCGCCGCTAAAGCAATTCCGAGCTGTTTCCTCCTCCGCAAGCCGGCTTTAGGAACCTTACAATCACAATCGAAGAGAAAAAGGAAAGGTTGGAGGAAGAAACCTGATACACACTGAGAGAGAGAGTTAGATAAGGTATAGAGAGAGAGAGAGAGAGAGAGACCTTGGTCAGACTCAGATGATGACGAGAGACTGGGCGACGAATCGGAGGTGCTACAAACGGTGGAACGACGGCGCCGGAGACTGTGGTCATCGGATTGTTCAGTTACTCACTCTGTTTCCCCTGACCTTCACACCTTCATTTTCTACTAATAAAATATACCTTTTTCTTTTTCTTTCTTTAAAGCTTTTTAATGTTCAAAAATTCAATTAATGATGAATTTTCATAGCTAAATTGCATGAAGATCCTGGATTATATTGATTCTTTTTCTGATAAGAGGCTATATATTGAGCTTAGTACAACAGCTTTATATCACTAAACATAACTCAAGACATACAGTAGTTGTAAGTTTGTAACATAAACAAAATTAAAGTGAACATTCATAAATAATATTTTTTTTTTTGTTTTCAATAGATAAATACTTTTAAATAAAAATTGTTTCATCGATAAATTTTTTTATAGTTTATCTATCTTTAATTAATTTTAATAGTAAAGTGTAAACTTTAAAAATAATTGAATTTATTGAACTATTACTGGTTTATTGAAAATTGCTAATCAATTTTTTTATAATAAAATTTAACATATGTAAAAGGCTGAAAGAATCTATTAAACTGAAACAAATGTAGTACTCATAATCAAATAACTAAGGATCAGCTGATGATACAAAAACAAGATGAAACAACAATCTGTTCTAAAGAGAAGAATAATCACACGTGTTACATGATCTAATCAAATCTCACAAAAGTCTTTCTCCTCTAAATCTCTAACCTTTCTGCACTCAGATAACCTCTTCTCTTGACCGAAGACTACAGCCACAAAGGAAGACTAACTTGCATCGTCAAGCACTAAACGGAGCTTCGAATCTTTGGACAGATAATAAGGTTTTTTCCCACTAATCCGCGGTTTTGGCTGCCTTCTTTTTCATGATAGCCAAAGCAACTCACTGGTTGTGTCAGGAGATTTAAGCAGAGATAGGCTCGTATGGGTATGAAAGCCAAGGGTGCTTGAGAGCATCCGATGCAGAAGGACGCTTCTTTAAGTTTATCTCTAGACGATGACCCACAAAGTCTGTGAATCCTTGGTCTCCCATTGGCAGCCTATGTCTCAACGATGTTCTTTTAGGTATCAGATACTCCAATCTGCTACTTTCCTGCAAAAAAAAATTGCGAAATAATGTTCTTGTTGGCATCATTACATGCTTCTTCTATTAAATGTTCAAGACTTAGCAGAGTTTTTTGGGATTCAAGGAATGTTCTTTAAAGGTCTGTGGAACACTCACCTGGTTCCGCTCGTATAGCATTCTGTTTTTTGTAAAGTATTTGTGGGAATCACGTCCCTTTGTAAGCATTTCATGATCGATAGATCCTATGATTCCTATAACCCTTGCAAGCAAACTGGCTGGAGAATCATTTTGGAAAAGAACCTGCAAACATAACTCCCCAAAATCAACAACTTTCACTTCCAAATGTTTTGGATTACGGTGACATGACAAAGCAATGACATCAGAGATGGACCAGGTCAATAGAAAATACAGAACTTACATTGCCTGTACATAGTTCAGCCAAAATGCACCCAAGAGACCAAACGTCTATCTTTTTATCGTAAGCAAGTCCCAATATGACTTCTGGTGCTCTATACGACCTCGACTGAACATACAAGCATAGGTGATCCGTCTCGAAACAGCTACTTCCTAGGTTGATGCCTTTTATTATTTCACATCTGCTGTAGCTTTTCACCAATATGTTCTCAGGCTTCAAATCACAGTGTATAAGTCCAAGTCCATGTAGAAACTGAAGTGGTTCTAGGCATTGTATAGTGATTGACTGTACAAAACGGTCCAAAAGAGATCAGGTATCGGCTAGATATGTAACTATGCTAAATTTGGTAATGATGTAGCGGAGTAACCTGCAATCTTGGCATTGTGAAATATACTTCACCACCTGATTCTCTGTTAAATTTGTGGAACTCGTATAGATTAGCCTTAAGAAGTTCACATACAATTAGCAAATGCTCCTGCCAAAAAAGACACATCCAAAGAAACCATTATCACCAACCATTCCAAAAGACACACCATTATATAAAAGGTACTGAAGCTAGAACAAATGTAAAAAAAATCTTTAGACGTTTTTTATGGATTATTGATTAGGCGGACGCCTAGAGCGATTATTTGAGTGTCTAGACCGATTTTTTAAAAAGTCATTTTAGGTCCACAGGACGCCTAGGCGCCTAGACCGATCTTTAGAATACTGACTAAAATTGTTGAAGACATAGACGCTAATCCAGAGATTAATGTACAGTTTGCAGAGCTCAAAACATCAACCATAAAGAAAAAAAAAAAATTATTGGACCTCCCCTAAAGTTACAGTAATGGCTCATATTGATAATGATCTAGCAGCATAAAATTGTGCAGCAGAGGCGTGACCACTTACCCGGTAATAAAAGTAATCATACAACTGGAGAAGATGGTATTTGTCAGCAGGATCATGTTTATTGATATACTGCAAACGTTTTATCTCGTCAAGACTCTGGTCAAAGAAGTCTTTGTTGTTCTTTATGATTTTTATACAGACGTCCATTCATGTCTGTAAGTCATGCGCTTGTATGGCTTTACTGAAGGCTACTGATCCAAGGTACTCGGTGACATGGTAACGCCCAGCTATGACCGAATTTAAAACCACGTGAAAGTTCTTTTCCTCTTCGAAACCAGTTCTGATAAATATCAAACAAGTAATAAGAAAGCAGCACTCAGCTATTATATGAAACTATGACTATGTAGACATTTAGTTACTTCCAGACAATATTTTCAACAGTGGATACAATACTCCTAAGTCCTAACCAATACAAACAATAAGAATTTGTTATTCAATTAGTATCCATCCACATTCCTCCTTAACAAGAAAGAGAGTATTCAAGTTTCAAAAAAAGGGAGAGAGAGAGTTAATTGTATAGGTCTAACGAAAAGGCGAAGCTTAGACGCTAACGAATTATTATACATTTCATATTTATATCAGAGATTTTAATTTTTTCTTGCATTTAATTATAAAATTGTTTAGATGAATTATAAAACAAATTAAATATACAAAAAAAATCAGACAAATTTATGGATTTTCACTAATTTTAACCTTGTTTTTTAAATTTAGATCGGATTAGACCGATTTAAACCAATTTAAGTCGATTTAAGCCACTTAAATGGATTTACGAAAATCATTCCAGTTATGACCTCGCCTAGGCTGCCTATACCAATTTTTAGAAACCTGGTTCAAACCAATTTTTAGTTACTTGTTCTTTCTGTGCACGATTTTGAGGTCAAAGGTTTCAAACTCCTCCTCTTGAGCCTTAATTTGTCTTATCTGCTCTTGGACAGACACTGCTTCTTCGTCATCTAGTCCTGCCACATGGTCATCCTTGCTTTCACTGCTATCATTTCCATCACCTTCTTTGTAAGCATGCTTGCTTTCCTAGCGAGCGTAATTTGACAAAGAAGAGGGAGATGAGTTTACAGATTTTACGGACGTTGCATTATCTTCTTTCACCGAACTTTCACAACTTGACGAGTCACTACTCTTCCGTCTCCAAGTAGCAACCATATCGCCAGTAGCTGTTGAGACACTCAAACGTTCATTGTGATTTGGATCATCATGTTTACTTGCTTTCTGTTTATTTTTGTCTGGTCCATCACTATGTTTCTTATCTGACTCAGAGTACTCAAAATCTCCCTCACTGCCCCCTCCAGCCTAACTTTCACGCACTTCACTGTCAAAATCAGCTGCATCACTATTAACACCCATACCAATTGACCTAACTGAATCATGCTGATCATCTTCGAGGCAAACATCACCAAGATGAGATTTTCGATGCGCATTTACGCCTTTCTTATCACCACCCATCATGAGAAGCTCATTTGTCTGAGCTACAAAACCCTGCCAAACAGGCTCATCACGCACTTTGTCATCCATTAAATCATTTTTTCTTACTAGATGGATAGACGAAGACTATTTCTGAAGACATAGCTTCACCATCTTATGCTTGTGGATACTGTTCACCAGATATATAAGAAGCCTCCTCTGTATAAGACTGACCATCCTCCTCGTCTTTGGTTGCATGATCAGGACTTCCGTGGGTTGTTGCTTTCTCATGATCACATGGATAATCAATTTCATGGGCAAGAAACCATGTTTCATCCTCATTAGGTTGTCTGACATAACCAATGTCGTCATCATCATCATACTCGCCAGAGTCCCAGTATTCATTACGGTAATCAACAGATTCACTCAAACCATCACCGATAGTAGCAAAGCCAGATACAAGATCTGATGCATCCTCTGCTATTCCCTGACTTACTGAAAGCCAGTTTCCCCAACAGATTTTTTTCCACCTAATATGTGATCATTGGGAGATTAAAACTTATTTTTGCACTTCTAACTAAAATTTTTAAGGTCAATGTCAAACTAAAACAAGTAGAAAGTGAAGCAATATGGTCCTATAGAACTCAAAACAAAGAGCAGCGTAGAATTATAAGAAAGCAAGATAATGAGAGCAAACATTTGCATTGTTCTGATGCATGAGTTCATCAAAATGATTCTTTTACAAATCAGTCTAGGTGTTCAAAAGATCGGTCTAGGCATCCGCCTAATAAATAATCCTATGTAAACATACATAATTACCGTCTAGCGATTTTTCCAGCATTAATCAAAATTAACCACAAATTTACTACAGATTCATGGAGAAAAATTTACATTTCCAGAAGTCCATCTCGAAGAATGAGATCATAAACTAGAGACCATATGAACTATCATTTATTAGTCAGAATGTAAGCTCTGAAGGGGTATATTGCCATGCAATCTAACCTGATGAGCTGATTTCTTGTCCAATGGGAACATCAAGGTATGAACCTATGAGAAAGGCCTCCTCCACATCATTGATCAGCCTTGAACCTGAACCATCACTACGCTCAAACTTTTCATCACAGTAAAGACTCAGAGGATTGTCTTCAGACTTGAGCTTAACAGGATGCAACCTAGGAAACTCTTCCTTCCGGTTATAAAAAACAAGCAGAAACCCTAATCTACTTATACTCTTGTCATCAGAACTAGATTGAGTTTTACCAAAAAACAAAGCTCTTGCCACCTCGCTCTCCTGCTCCTTGATCGCCGCCCTCACAGCACACTAGTCTTTTTCTTTCCCTCTCTTTTGTCCAAGCTGGTAGCCACATTGTAACTGGTTGACGCATCCCCAGTTCTTAAATGAGTTTCATTCTTTCCAAAATTTCCAATTAACCTATTGATAAGCTGGCAGTACCTTTAGCGTTTGTACAGAAGAGGGTGAGATCGAAGAGAGTGAAGAAGAGTGGCTAAGTGAAGTGTTGAAGTGAAGAAGTAAGACTCCCTCTGAGAAAGAGGTTTAGAGTCGAGTTAATAATGAATAAGGAGTCTGTACGCTGTCGTTTTACATTTACATTTCAGTATTTAAGTTGAGGGTTGTAAACATTTGAGAGTTATCATAATTGATCATTAAAAATATCTTATCTTCTAAATCCTTTCTTCTTATCCTCTCCCCCTTTCTTGTTACGGATAAGCTTGACTTATCATTGGTATCAAAGCATGGTGATGGCTCCGAAGCAGGATCATTAGGCGGAAAAGATCACTGCAGTGGAGAGTCAGATCGCAAATCTCGTAGGCGCGATCGATGGGTTACGAGTGACGTCGGAGAAACACGATCGTCATTTCGCGGAGTCGGCGAAACTCGCGGAGGAGCGACATCTCCAGCTGATGGCGATGTTCCAGCATCAACCGGCGGTGGCTGCGACTCAGAAGAAGGGCGAATCAGAAGGATCTGCTCCTAAGACCCAGGGGTTGCAGATCCAACCAGAGAAGGGTCTGTTGCACGTACCAGAGACAGCGATACCACTCAGATCGGCAGAGCTCAATACTCCATCATATCACGCCGGTTCATCTGGTTACTCGGCCCAACAGAAGCTCGAGACACCTCCTAAGAAGCTCGATCTACCCAACTTTGAAGGGAAGAATCCAGATGACTATATCTTCCGAATGGAGAAGTGTTTCTTGGTTAATCTGACCGAGGAGGACGAAAAGTTATCGTTGGCCATGTCGTGTTTGACTGGATGTGCCGTTACATGGTTGAGGATGATACATGACCGAGAAGAGCCATTGGATTGGAGGGATTTTAAGGCGAAGCTGAGGAGGAGGTTCAAGCCAACGAGGGGAGGAACCATTCTCAGTCAGATGTTGAAGTGAAGAAGTAAGACTCCCTCTGAGAAAGAGGTTTAGAGTCGAGTTAATAATGAATAAGGAGTCTGTACGCTGTCGTTTTACATTTACATTTCAGTATTTAAGTTGAGGGTTGTAAACATTTGAGAGTTATCATAATTGATCATTAAAAATATCTTATCTTCTAAATCCTTTCTTCTTATCCTCTCCCCCTTTCTTGTTACGGATAAGCTCGACTTATCATTGGTATCAGAGCATGGTGATGGCTCCGAAGCAGGATCATCAGGCGGAAAAGATCACTGCAGTGGAGAGTCAGATCGCAAATCTCGTAGGCGCGATCGATGGGTTACGAGTGACGTCGGAGAAACACGACCGTCAGTTTGCGGAGTCGGCGAAACTCGCGGAGGAGCGACATCTCCAGCTGATGGCGATGTTCCAGCATCAACCGGCGGTGGCTGCGACTCAGAAGAAGGGCGAATCGGAAGGATCTGCTCCTAAGACCTAGGGGTTGCAGATCCAACCAGAGAAGGGTCTGTTGCACGTACCAGAGACAGCGATACCACTCAGATAGGCAGAGCTCAATACTCCGTCATATCACGCCGGTTCATCTGGTTACTCGGCCCAACAGAAGCTCGAGGCACCTCCTAAGAAGCTCGATCTACCCAACTTTGGAGGGAAGAATCCAGATGACTATATCTTCCGAATGGAGAAGTGTTTCTTGGTTAATCTGACCGAGGAGGACGAAAAGTTATCGTTGGCCATGTCGTGTTTGACTGGATGTGCCGTTACATGGTTGAGGATGATACATGACCGAGAAGAGCCATTGGATTGGAGGGATTTTAAGGCGAAGCTGAGGAGGAGGTTCAAGCCAACGAGGGGAGGAACCATTCTCAGTCAGATGTTGAGGTTGAGGCAGACATGGACAATTTCGGAGTATAGGGAGATGTTTGAGGAGTTATCGGCAGAAGTCCCTCATGTGCCAAATGACGTGTTAGAGGAGATCTTTTTACATGGGATGAAGCGAAGCCTGCGAGAGCAGGTGGTGAGATTGAGACCGGTGGGGATGGATGAAATCGTTGATATGGCCAAGATCATAGAGGAGCAGGAGAGTGAGCGCAATGCATATCAGAACCGGTCCTTTCAAAGGACTAGTTCAGCTCCAGCAATCATTGAGAACCAGCGTAACCATAACTCTAACTCTGGAGGCACTCGATATGGAGATAACACACCCGCAAGGAAGTCAGTTGATTCACAGCGTGATAACAAGGGTAGTGACAAGAGAAAGACAGTTCACAACCCTTGTAGGCACTGTGGTGAGAGATTCTTTGAGGGGCATAGATGTAAAGCCTTCCAGCGGTTTAAGAAGATGGAATTGGATGATAGTGAAGAGAAGAATGAGGAGGAGTTGAGCGAGGATGAGAAGTCTGAGGATCGTAATGACAACCAAGAGCAGGAGTTACATGTTTTGTCTCTGAACTCGATGGTGGGCATTACATCTAAGAAGACTATGAAGATGAAGGGATTGATTGGTAACCGCGAAGTAGTGGTACTCATAGAATCAGGAGCCTCTTGCAATTTCATAGCTCAGAAGCTGGTAGAGGAGTTGGCGTTACCTGTAGTGGAGACAGAAGGGTTCGGAGTAGCCGTTGGGAATGAGGAAGTGATAAAAGGATCATGGAAGTGCGAAGGAGTAGAAGTGGTGATTCAAGGAGTTACAATCAAGGAAGACTTCTTGCGCTTTGAGTTGGGAACAATTGATCTGGTGTTAGGGTACTCATGGCTGGTTCAGTTGGGAAAGACACGCATTAATTGGGGGTTGCATACCCTAAGGTTTCAGTCGAATGAGAAATGGGTATCGATCTGCAGTGATCCGGAGTTGCTGAGGGCTCAGGTGTCTCTGAATGCGATGGAGAAACTATGTGAGAAGGAAGATGTGGCGTTTCTTTTGGAGTTACAGACGTTGTTCGAAAGTGATAGTAAGGAAAGGGAGCAGATGCCGAGCCTAGCTGTTTCAGCGTTGTTGAAGAGATATAAGAGCATGTTCCAGATGCCGACAAGGTTGCCTCCTAAACGCAACCGAGAGCATGCTATAACCTTGCAAGAAGGAACATCACCCATCAATGTGAGACCATACCGGTACTCACATACGCAGAAGAACGAGATTGAGAAATTGGTGAAGGAGATGCTGCAAGCAAGGATCATCCACCCTAGTATCAGCCCTTTCTCCAGTCTAGTGCTGTTAGTCAAGAAGAAGGATGGAGGGCTGAGGTTTTGTGTGGACTATAGGGCCGTGAACAAGAGCACCATCCCTGACAGATATCCTATTCCGGTGATTGAGGAGTTGCTTGATGAGCTATCAGGAGCAACCATCTTCTCCAAGCTGGATTTGAAATCAGGTTACCATCAGATTCGGGTACGTTCAGAAGACGTTGGAAAGACTTCGTTTAAAACACACGAAGGGCATTATGAGTTCTTGGTGATGCCCTTCGGGTTAACCAACGCTCCAGCCACTTTCCAATAGGTGATGAATGAGATATTCAAGCCTTATCTCAGAAGGTTTGTGCTGGTGTTTTTCGACGATATCCTTATCTACAGTAAGAATGAAGCTGAGCACCGTGAGCACCTTAGAGTGGTGTTACAACTTTTGAAAGATCATCAGTTCTACACTAACGAGAAGAAGTGTGCATTTAGGCAGTCGGAGATAGCTTACTTGGGACATGTGATTTCAGGGAAAGGAGTCACAGCAGACCCTGAAAAGATAGTGGCAGTAAAGCAGTGGCCACAACCTAAGAACATTACAGCTCTGCGGGGATTCCTTGGCTTAACTGGCTACTATAGACGGTTCGTTGAAGGTTATGGCAAGATAGCTCGACCGTTAACGGATTTGTTGAAGAAAGAAGGGTTTAAGTGGTCGGAGAAGGCGTTACAAGCATTTGCGAGACTGAAGGCGGCCATGACTCAGTTACCAGTGCTGATACTCCCTGACTTTACCAAACCATTTGTAGTAGAGACTGATGCTTCGGGAGTGGGAATAAGAGCGGTGTTATCGCAAGGAGACCGCCCTATTGCTTTCATCAGTAAGGCGTTCTCGAGTAAAGGCAGAGTGAAGTCGGTTTATGAGAGAGAGAGTTTATGGCAATAGTGTTTGCAGTAACCAAGTGGAGGCATTACTTAAAGGGGCATAAGTTCACGATTCGAACCGATCAAAAGAGCTTGAACCATCTGTTGGAGCAGAGGGCAGTGTCGGTTGAGCAGCAAAAATGGACATCTAAGTTGTTGGGTCTGAACTACTCCATTGAATACATACCAGAGAAGGACAACAGAGTGGCAGAAGCCTTGTCGCGCCTACCTGCGCAAGAGGAGATTATGGAGCTCCAACTGACTGCTCCGTTAACGATCGATCGAGAGGAGCTAGCGTTGCAAGTAGCTCAGGATGAAGTACTACAGCAGTTGATAAGGATGGTTAAGGAAGGTGCACCAGGAACTGAGAGCTATAGTGTGAAAGATGGGGTGTTAATGAAGGATAATAGATTGGTTATTCTAGAGAAGTCACCTTTCATCCATACGCTTATGAGACAATTTCATGATAGCAAGGTAGGAGGTCATGAAGGTGTCCTTAAGACATTCAAGAGGATTGCAAGAGAAGTGATGTGGAAAGGGATGCGTCAACAAAACAAATACTCTACCCTGTCTCCAGCAGGTTTATTGTCTCCTCTCCCTATTCCACATCAGGTATGGACATATATAAATCTTGATTTTGTCGAAGGTCTTCCCTTCTCCAAAGGGTTTGACGTGATCTTGGTAGTCTCACGAAATATGCTCATTTCATTCCCCTGAAGCACCCTTTCACGGCGAAGTCAGTGGCTGAGACGTTTGTGCGAGAAGTGATCAAACTGCATGGCTTTCCTGAGACTATGGTATCGGATCGTGACAGAGTGTTCTTGAGCCAGTTCTGGACCGCGTTGTTTAAGAGTCAGGGCACAGCCTTGCACAAGAGTACAGTGTATCACCCGCAGTCAGATGGCCAGACGGAAGTGGTAAATCGCTGCCTCAAAGCTTACTTGCGTTGCTTTGCCGGTCGCAAACCTTCAACGTGGGCACAGTGGCTACCCTGGGCTGAGTACTGGTATAACACCTCCCACCACTCAGCTACTAGCACGACTCCCTTCAAGGCACTCTACAGGCGTGATCCTCCTAAGATGTTGCGTTTTGGTGACATACTGACAGCAAACGCAGAGGTGGAAGAGATTCTTGCAACTGCTCAGGCAAGAATGCAAGCTTCCGCTAATAAGAAGCGCAGAGATGTCGAGTTTGAAGTTGGCGCTTGGGTTTACTTGAAGCTCCGCCCCTATAAGCAAATGTCGGTGGTTTATAGAAGAGCTGAGAAGTTAGCACCAAGGTACTTTGGCCCTTATCAAGTGGTGAAGGGGATCGGTAAGGTCACTTACAAGTTAGTGTTACCAGAGCATAGCTTGATCCACCCGGTCTTCCATGTGTCTCAGTTGAAGCTTGCAATTGAACCGAACGCGCAGGTTCAGGAGCTCCCTTTAATCCTATCATCCTCCTTTGAGTGGAACGCAGAGCCAGATGAGCTATTGAGTATCAGGAGGTCGCAGAATGGGCAGCAGACGGAGGTGTTGGTTAAGTGGTCTGGCCTACCAGAGTTTGAGAATTTTTGGGAACCATTGAAGAGGCTACAAGAGCAGTTTCCTCATTCTCAGCTTGAGGACAAGCTGGCTCTTCTACGGGAGGGTATTGATAAGCTGGCAGTACCTTTAGAGTTTGTACAAAAGAGGGTAAGATAAAAGAGAGTGAAGAAGAGTGGCTAAGTGAAGTGTTGAAGTGAAGAAGTAAAACTCCCTCTGAGAAAGAGGTTTAAAGTCGAGTTAATAATGAATAAGGAGTCTGTACGCTGTCGTTTTACATTTACATTTCAGTATTTAAGTTGAGGGTTGTAAAAATTTGAGAGTTATCTTAATTGATTATTAAAAACATCTTATCTTCTAAATCCTTTCTTTTTATTCTCTCCCCCTTTCTTGTTACGGATAAGCTCGACTTATCACTTATCAATCTCATTTGTTTCATTTACTTTGCCTTTACTAGTATTCCCAGACCATGAAGTAGTTTTATTCCTAAAGAAAATGATATCTTCACCAGTCTCCACTATTTTCTTATCAATATCAACCAAATCCCTAAGCCTCAATTTAGGTTCTAATGCATATGAATCCACCAAGCTGCTACCACAAGTATCATAGGTACCGTTACCTGAAGTAAACTTATAGGAACGTGCATCAGGAGCAGCGTCACCTGAGAAAGTGAAGCTCGTCTCACTTGATAAACTGTTTCCTTCTTGGTAGGTTTCTCACCGTTTTCCCATTTGATTACAGACCCAGTGATGCCAGTCCCAAAGTCTACTATCTCTTTCACAATCATATTCCTCCAGGTTAAGCTTCTGAAGAAACCCATTTAAGTCAGAGCTGTTGTTCAGCTCGTTGCGCAGAGCTTCCTCTGCTTTAGAGAAACAGATTCTTTTGAGAAACTCTAGAATCCCATCAACAGAGCTCTTGTCCGTCATTTCTTGACTTTTTTTTATAAGGTACAGGAGAAGCCAGTAGCAGACAAAAAATATTAAGCCAAGGACCTTACAGATTTTACATATGTAGGTATGCATATTGAAAATTTTGTTCTACCGAATTTAAGGAAACTAATTCAATTGAGATTTATTCAGTTAGAAATTTGAGATGATTTGTATTCCCTGTGTTTTTAACTTTTTTTAGGGAGGGTGTGTGTATTCAGTTAGGAGTTTGAGTTAAAAAGAAAACTTTTTCAAATCCAATGTTATTGAATTTTATCATTTCATAAAATAATTTAAAATCTGTTTTAATGAACAAAATTTAAATTGTAAATTTTAGAGTGCTTATGTGTTTCTAGAGTGTTTAAGAAGAATTTCTTTGTTATAAAAATAAAAATTTAAATTTCATGGTTTTAGATAAGACTTTAGAATGGTTTAATATATAAATTGTTTACAAGTTTTTTTCTTATTTCATAATATAAGTTGTCTTCAAACATATAAAGTATTAAAATAATAAATTTGTTGTCATTTAAAGCATAGATTATGATTTTTTTTTTAATAAATATTCAATTTAATTGATCAAAAGCAAAGAAGAAAAAAATCAATGTTACTGATATTTTTATTTATAAAGTACTGGGGATTTATTGAAAATCTTAAAAGTTATGATTTTAGAAGGTTTTTAATGATTTAAAGTGTTTTAGAATGATTTTAATAAAATTATATTATAAAGTACTGGTGAAATTTTCTAATTAAAAAGAAAATCAAAATCCCATAGTTTTTGAAAATATTTTAGAACGATTTTAATAAAATTATATTATATAGTTTTCAATTACCCTAAATCATCTAAACTCATTAAAACTAAATCACGCCAAGTCATTTCAAATTCTAGATTGAATATATCCTTCTAAGTGATATTTTCAAACACACTTTTCTATTGAAGAAATGAAATTATATCTTTTTATCTAGAATTATCTATGTTCAATATAAAAATATTAATCAGATAGAACTAGAAGTTAAACCGCACAACTGAATAAAATATATTCAAATTTTAAAATGATTGATTCAAGCCAAAAAAAAAATCCTATAACAAGTCTTCAAATAAAATTTGATTATTTCTATAAAATAATTTTCTTAAATCATAAAGAAAATGTAATAATATTATTCACTAAACAAATTTTACTCTCAAGCCTAATCAAAACCATTATAAAACAAATTATTCTGGACTATTTATCATGGAAAACAATGTTATCAATTTTAAACAAAATTGCTTAATGGTTGAATATATATAGTTTTAGTCATGTTTTAAAGAGTGGATGATATCATATACCATGTATTGTTTGTCATCTAAATGGATGATATCATATACCATGTATTGTTTTATCATTCTTGTTGGATCTCTAGTGAAACCAAAAAAAATTAGTGTCATAAATAATAATTAGTGTCAAGATTTTTGTTATAATATAAGTAATTTTTTATTATCTTAATATTATAATTTATTAATCAAGCAACCAATAAAAACTTGACAGCTGGTTTATATACCGACTCAAACGAGATCTACATTCCTACTAAAACAATGAATGTAGAAACAAAAACATTTTTCTTTTTTGAAACTTTTTCTTCGGATATTTATGGTGACTGGGATTCCATAATCACTACAGGATATTGTAGAAAATTAATAACTTAAGACATGTAGTATAAAATCAACATAATATCTGCCATTAATGTATGTTAATTAATCTGTTTTAAAATGTTTCATCTAAAAAGAGATGTGCTCAATTTGATCTCAAACTACATGTTTCTAAGAGAGTAAATGGTATACAATGTGTCTTCTAGAGCGTTTGCTGAAGTTTATCGCTTGAATATTTACATTCAGAATATCAATATGAACTAATTGTGTACAAATACATGTTATACAACTTTCACAAATATTTTATAACTTTCATTTGAATTTTTTTAATGCTTTGGTTTTGGTAAGCAAAATCAAATAAAATGGAGTAACGCTAAATTATGTAAATTATTTTCTTATAGTGATTTGTTTTTCTTTCAACTGAAAACTTTTCACTGCATGGAAAAAGTGAAAATGTTTTACTTTGGAATGGTAGACAAATCAAATTTTCTTTTTACTTTTGCAATTTTCCCACCACTTTAACTACAATGTTTTTACTAATCACATCATTTTCTATTTAAAAAGTGAGAAATCCTAAATAGTAAAATGTTCTTATATTATTAACAGATGTATGAGTAATTCGATACAAAATAATACTTTTTTCGTTTCAAAATAGATGATGTTTAAAAAAAAAATTGATGTTTCAAAATAGATAATATTTTTATATTTTATTGTAATTTACAACTTTATTAAAATCTCTATAACCACCTACCAATGATATTTTGTGCTCTATTTTGTGATGGTTAAATATTTTTTCATTTATATTTTATTTTTATTTCTGTAGATAAAAAACAAATTTCTTAATAGTTGTGCACTATCTTAAAACTTCATGTATTTTGCAACGAATGGGGTATATATATTTATTTTATTTATTTAGTCTAAAGTGATCTCTTGTAAAGTAGCTAAACGTAGTAAGAAAAAAAAGCAAAATTCTTTATATATTAAACCCAAGTGCCGAAATCAAAAACCGTTGATTGAGCCAAGACGTTAAAGCAAGTTGTCGAGTTGGGTTTGCAGATCCTGAATGGATATCATATTGACATCCGCTTGTTCTTCAACTGAGTACTCGGCTTTGAGCAAAGACTCCACTTGTGTATGAGCTTCCACAATATTTGTCCTGAATATATAGAACATATACATTATAGGGTCATCAAATCCACGCATTTGTTAGTATTCAAACTAGCAAGAGGCTTGGGCTCAGACGACAAGAACACAAAGCCAAAATGGTTTAGATGGTCGTCGGAGTAGCAGAGGATTTGGAATAAGTAAGACTTACTTGATCGGCTTGAAAAGTATGGTCCTCGTTGATGGATTCTGCAGATAAGAGTTTCATTTTTGCTAAAATCGGAAGCAACTCTTGCTGCATTGCTGCATATACCTACGAAAAGTGATACAAATCATCATTTCACAGTGCTTACTGTTATTAATTCTTGTACTAGGAACAACAAATGCATGTTTGAGGGATCATTAGCATCTGTATTTGTCAGTCCTAGGAACTACTGATGTACAAATATTTTAATATCATGGATCAGTAAAAGAAGTTGCATCCTGGAGAGCTTGATAGGGAACAACAAGATATAGCTGCCATCTCTATTCCTAAAATATCTAAAAGAGTACATTTCTTATATCGTACCTTCTGAACAAGTTCAGCCACCTTATCTGGAGTAGCGAAAGCTTGTTCCTATAGCGGCTTAGCCATGACAGAGTCAACCTTTTGATTCTGAGTTCCAGTTGAAAGAGCAACTTTTATGGCTGTCACCTGCATACACACCAAGTTCATAATGTATAAACACAGCCAAACTGTTACGCTGTTTCATTAGGTGAGAAGCCCCTTTAGATAATAGAGCCCCTCCTCTGATGATCGGTGCATTGTGTTAAATAAATGGACGTGTCTACGACACAAATTTAAGTAATAAATGGTCTGTAATGCATTGGAGGAGATTTTAAAGTTTCTTGAAAATGGAGCAGTGCAAGGTACTGACTTGAACTTTAAAAGTTTCCCAGAAAAAAATAAAAGGAAAAGAGAAAACCCACCTTGGTTACGAATGAAAGCATAGGATCCACAACTAGCTTAGTGACTGACATGATGAACTCCTCACAAGTTGTCTTAAGACATTTTTCTAGCTCCTGCAAAAAAAAAGGGTGCATGCATCATTCCCATTCATATAAAGGATCCAGCATCAAAGAGGCGTCCAGGTAAGCATGATACAACAAACAAGCTAACAACAAAAAATTAAGATCATCTGCAACAGCTTGAACTGAATACAGATGCTTCAACCAGTTCTGCCCAACAGTAAACACTAGCTCTGCCAGTGGCTGGGCTACAATTTACTTGGTAGTAATGTATTAGATATCAACTTGCATCGGTTATCAACTTTTAATGTACATGATGGAAATAATAAGACTACAGCAAGCAGCTAGGTATGGTGTTCCAAAATAGAACTTCTAAATAGAATGGTTGGTTACACGAGCATAACTTATTGAAGGTCATTGTCTGCTATTAAGTTACCATATCTCTTTAGGCCTACTAGAATGGCAGAAAAATAACCCAGACTATGACATCAAATTTTTAATCTTTCACCAATACTGGTAAATCAGTCTTGCAGAAAGATGCTCATGGTTTACATAGTAAAACAAAATCAACACATTTGAATGACAAAGTTATGTGAACATGAGGCAAATCTATAACTGATAGTGGGTGGAATAGAAAAATAAAAAAACCTTCTTGGCATCTATTTGGCTCTCCAGAACTCGAGGGGACAGGGTCCTTGCTAGAAAGGTTGACCTAGACCAATCAAAAAGTGACGCTTGACCTCTAAGTATCCTCCTCAGATGTTCCTAACCACATTTTATGAATGATATTAGTTACTAGCGAAATATAGCCAAGTCATCAGCAAAGAAAGAAACCACTGGAAGAAAAAGATCTGATACATAGACCAAAGATAAGCACTCTAAAAAGCTATCGTTTCAATCTATCATACAAAGTGGACCTGACTCTCGAAAATACTAACCAGTAAATGAGAGAAATCAAGCTCTTTGTGGGTGACTGAAAATTCTATATCAAACGGCACAATCTGAAAAAAAATATAAGTATCGTTTAGAATATAGTCATTGAAAGCAAAGTAAAGATAGATCAGCCATAACCTGTTCCCTCAAAATAAGGAGATGCTTGATAAGGAACAGCTGGCCATCCATTGTAGTTGATCGCTTAATGACAAGCTTGCTGGCTTTCTGTTACATATTTGACAAAATAATGTGGACTTCGTAACTCAAATACACAAAGATAACGAAAGCTCTTCAGAAAAAAATGGCACATCTTCTGTAAATGAAAATAAGGACAGATGAAAAAGAATCAAGAGGCAAGGCGATGAAAGCATAGTTTTCTAGGTTGCTTACTTGAACTGACAAAGAGCAAACTTCTACAGCGTCCTGTGGAACATAAGTGATAATCAGTTAGACAACTTTGCGTGTCTTCTTTAACAGAATGAGAAGCAATAAAGTTACTGATAGAGCAGTCTAGCCTGTGCTAATCCGGTGAAAACTGCAGGCTCCAAGCAATGATATAATTTAGATAGACAAGAGAGAGTCTTCTCCAGAGGTGGATACCAAGTCTTGAATACATCAGCGTTTTCATCATCCTGAGCCTTCGAATATAAGTATATTAAACTAAGATTACCAAACCATAAAAACAATCTGAAAATTATATTTTACCCCGAGATTGGTATCAGATGGCGTATTAGCAGATCTCTCCAGCTTTCCAGGGTAATCCAGATCTTCATAAGAGGGAATATAATTTGCAATCTGCAGAAGTAAGAAGAGGACTGAAACAGAGCAATTCAAGGAAAGCAAAGTCCTCAACGAATAAACAGGATTACACAGCTGAAACTGATAAAAATTTCCTATTATCAGTAGCAGGTGTTTCGCCTTCGTGGTGACAACATATAAATTTCACTATTTCTACATAGACGCAGATGAGAATCATGCTTGTGGAAGTAAAGGCCAGGGAGAGAAACAAGAAATAAGTTGTAGAAAAACAATGCTCGCAAGGTAAATTGGGCACCTCATCTCGAATATATGTTCTGGCACGAAAAGTCAATCTCTCGTTAACATCGGCTAAAATTCTTTGTAATGTAGGCCGCAGTCCAGCCAGGGGTTCGCTCTGTCTAGCGGACTGCTCTCCCAAGACTTCGACTTTAAGGATATGAACAAGCTCACATAGGAGGTCAATATTTGCCTCGTGAATTAGTTTTGGGCGTAAAATGTCATATAAGTACGTAGACCTGTTCAGGAATCAAGCAAAAATGATAAATTGGATGTATCGCATAAGATATAAGAAACCAAAACAATCTGGATCACTTATGCTTAGTCATACAGTACTTTCTAAATCCTAGACTTTCAAGAAGTCATATTCAGATTCAAGGGAAGTTGACTACAGTGTAATGGTTCACTGACTACAACAACTACAATATAGTTGGAAGCAAGGTATAAGATATAACAACGGAAATCAATCTGCAAGATACTAGCTGTAAAGTTCATATTTGCTCCAAACTAAAAACATGATCACTTATGCTTACTCATATCCTCTGAATCTAGGCTTTTCAGAAGTCATAATCAGATTCAAAGAAAGTTAACTACAGTGTCGTGATCCAGTAACTATAACAATTTCTCATCTCAAGAAAAGAAAACGCGACTAGTCATAATCAACCCAACACAATATTATCAAGGCAATGCCAGCAAGGTAGGTTCCCTATTCACAAATCACAATTAACATCAATGATGGGGTGAATTCACTGCTGTGTATTATTTGATGAACACTAATGGTAGCACAGAGAACGAGAATAGATTTATAAATCTCAATTATTATGTATTCAAGTAGATAAATTACATGCTTATGGCAAAATCTGTATTAGCTGTCTATATTTCAGTATATCAGGAACCAAAAATCATTTCAGGGTTAAGTTGAACAGAAACAGAGATGGTGAACATGTACGCACGAATAAAAGCTTACAAAGGATCCACTAAAGGTGCCAGACTCGAAACTTCTTCCGATGATGCTGGAAAGAAATGAGTAAACAGTTGATACTCCATATGACAAACCTGAATTTCAGAACGGATTTAAGTCATGCGGTGCAGTAATTTACTTTTTGCAAAACCAAGTCAATTAGCCACTGTCTCTCTCGAAGACCCTCTCTGACTTTTGAAATCACACAGATTAACAGCTATATTAACATTCTAAACTTTTTCTTATATGTTTTTATCTCCTATAATGATAGCAACGTCCTTTTCTACTAAACTGACATAGCTCTTAGTTTCCCATGTGAATAAAGAGAGCTACTCGTTCCTTCATGTACCTGCATCAGATATGCACACCAGATCTAGTCAAAGATGGCAGTGCCTCTTTCTTGGAAACTTCAGATACTCGTTGGTGAACTATGCCTTTGACCTGACAATTTGAAATGAAAAATAAACAGGCCTTTATAGTTACCTCAGATAGAAACTAAAGCTAATGAAATCCAGATAATAAACTCACAAGAGAAAGCCGTTGGTCACAGTATAGTCGGTGGCATTCTGCAAGGATTTGAACATATTCCTTTCTTGCTGACCTACTCTCGATTTCCTCCAATACAGGTTTCAGCTGAACAAATAAAATTTTCGATGTTCAACATCATAAGAAATAAAATATCATCATGCCATAATTTCAACACTAACTCATAAAATTGAAATCGAAAATGCTACAAAAGCTAACTTTCCTTTGTCTTTTATCATATATACTGTGACCCTAGCATTTTTGCACTAACATGAAAAAAGATCAAAAGGTATCACCTCACTTGCAGCAGCCTTGAAGCGAACATATATAACAGATGCCTCGACACCCTCTGAGACAGATGCTTTGTTTCCATCCGTCCCGCGAAATGCTGCCTGAACCTGATCATAAAATAACATGTTTGTCTCACGAAAACTAGACATAACTACAAAATTCATTCTACTTGCCTAGATTACAGGCATATGGGTATTCAATATATGTATATCCCAGTCACGAGAACTAAATACATGCTTTGTGCTAGAATGTATGCATATTACAAAGAATAGCTACCTGGGAAGCGGCAGTTTTGAGCACTGCAAGGATGTAAGTTCGAATCATGCCCAAGGCGCGTGACTGTAAAATTATAAATCTTAAAGTGTTCTCTCATAACAGAGATTGCAAAATTCTGGAAATAGTGTGTTCATGCTCAAGAAACTAAGCGTCTCTCAATAAGATTGAAATAGGGAGGAGAGACAGAGAGCGTGAAGGCTCTAGTACCTGTAGCTGACGAAATTTGAGCAAATAAACACTCGACTCCGCATATTGGGGATTACTTTCGATGTACCTACAGCACGTTACGTGCGGCATTCTTTTAGAAAATCATCACGTAGTGAATGTAAATTTCAGAATATCATATGCAAAATCATTTACTCACGAGATGCACTCATCGAGCCGTTTCAGCAGTGGGACAAAGTTAGAGTTAGATACACTCATATTTGGAGAGTAAAAATTGGAGGATATCTGCAAAAAAAAGGAAAAAATAAATAAATCACTAAAATTAGAGCAATTGAAAACCTTGTTGGGTCTTTCTCCTAAATTTACAACCAGTATTAAATGAGAAACTTACACTACGTACTTAAGTTCCACGTGTAGGCCAAGTTATAAGTAGATGATGTTGATAAGTAAAACAAGGGTGCAATCACAAGTAGCTACACACATATGCAAAATTATGTCAGTAAGCCAGTATTTAAAATCTTACATTCTCCAGTTCATCAAAATAGTTGAGCTTACTCCTTAGTGCTTCTGCAAACTCCATCAATTTCTGCTTCTCCATTAACTAGAAAAGGTGGAAGAAAGAGCTCAAATAAGTAAACTACAACAATCACACAGCGGACACAAAATTTTGACAGCCAAGATGCATTAAGTATATATATTTTTTAGTTTTCGATAATTATAGCTGGTAGGGGGAGAATACATTCTAAAGATTAAGAGAAACAATAAGATCATTTTCCAGCATAAAGGAGAGTAGAAAACAATACCAGTCGGTCGCATGCATCGTGAAGAGTTTTAGTCTTTGTTGTTACTGTTTGATGTTGCAGCTGCAGTTCGTTAAATAGGTCAAGCGTTTCATCAACCTGCGTAGGATAATTCCTAAGGTCACATACAACAACAGAAGCCTTAATACTATCTTGGAAAGGTAAAAACTTGGTGGAAACCTGTCTGGGGGAGTATATTATCACACGTCTGGATGCGCTCAGTCAAAGTATTGACATAGTGCAAATACTTTTCCTCTGTCTGTTGTCAGAAACGAACAAATCAATTAGCCAAATAATCATCCGCGACATTTAACCTCGGAACAACATGACTATCACTAACCTCAGACTTCATCGCTGATTCAAGATCAGTAAACCATTTGTAAAACTGTAATAAAAGCAACACACGTCGAAATAAAGAAGCATTAGCAGACATATAGAGAGACCCAAGAAAAGAGATGCCCACACCACAAATGCAGATGCAAATCCTACAGTATCGCATTCTTTATCAAATAAATCTTTCTACACGCACGCCAAAATGAAGATGCAATAGCACATATATAGAGATGAAATAAAAGAGATGTCCACACCACAAATACAAATGCAACTCCCTACAGTAACGCATTCTATTATCAAAATCAGCTAAGCATTGTCTTTCCCCACATAAGTCACAGATTTTTGGATTTAAAGTTGCAGGGCAAGAGATTACCTGATTTGTGTTAACCAAAACAGCTTCAATTACTCCAGAATCTCCCAAGTTTGTGTCCTCTGCTGAGACAGACAAACCATTCTCGGGCCGGTAAACATACTCATGTACATAAAACCAGGAACTAACCACTCACATTTACATCAAACGAAAAAAAAAAAAGAGAAAACATTCAAGAAAACTCCAAAACAAACAACTTCAGACTCACAAGATTGGCAGGGAATGGCCGCTCAGCGACTGCTTGAGATAAAGAAACTATAGCTGATTGCTGCTCCTCTGTCAAAGGAGCGCTCTGCAATGGATAGTAACCACATTACACATGGAGAAGATAACAAGGCAAGCCACCCACACAGAATCTCTAAATTCTCAACAAGCAGAGCATCATTCAGATCTAACTATCGTATCTGAACTAAAGGATCACTATCCAAATCTAATGGCGGAATCTCGAGAGCTATTACCTGATCCCAAGTGGAAGCGAAATTGTAGCCTTTGGAGATGGCTCCAGATTTGGGAAGGCTTGGAGACGATGCCACCTTAGTCGCCATATCTACGGCAGTTTCTTCAGAATCTCGGGTTTGATTCGTCGCTTGGAAGATGAAGACGACGACGATCCCTCGTTCGTTTCGTTTTACTCTCTAACTTGAGAATCTGTTCATCTGCTAAAAGCTATTGCGATCTAAACGGCGTTACCGTTACACGAACCAAAACGCCAGACCAAAACGCTTTTCCGCGTTTGCGTTCGCAACAAATGCGATTAAAGAAAGTTGAGTAACGACCGTTTAGACGTTTACGCGCGATCTAGAGCTCAGAGACGGAGGGATGTCACACGTGTGCCGACTGACGCATAACTCATCACTTGTTTATGTCAGCTATTGCCAACTAATCCTTTAAATCATTTAAACTTTTACTTTTGCCCCAATACTTTTAAACTTTCACTTAATTTATCCGTCGTGTCAAATGTCAAATGTCAAATGTAATTATTTTTATCTCCAACTACATCCCATTGTTTTTACTTTTGTAATTTAGTATTTTTGACTAGGTTTTACATGCTGCTTTGAAATAATCTTTGTTGGTGTCTGATAGCTACACCCAACTTAATCATATCTATACTCCAACATCCATTTCGTCTTTCCGTTATCATACTTCACCATTAAAAACTCAATTATCTCGACAATTACTACCAAGATGTGGAGCAGCAGAAGAGACTGTTACTCATATTATCTTCGAGTGTCCACCGGCCTTACAAACATGGGAATTATCATCAATGCCGTTGAATTCTGAAATTTTTCCTGTACCAAGTATTTATGCTAATATGGACTATCTTTTTTGGAGAAAGAATGGTATTCTGGAGCCAGATGATGATAGAGATTTTTATCCTTGGATAATTTGGTACATTTAGAAAAGTAGGAATGATAAGCTGTTTAGAGGCATAGACAGAGATCCATTGGAACTAGTTATGTATGCAGAGGGTGAGTGCCAAGCTTGGTATAATGCAAGAGACACTGTACTGATTCCACCACATGTACAAACTGATGAAGAAACACAAGCCTTAAGCTTG
Source organism: Brassica oleracea var. oleracea (assembly GCF_000695525.1). Taxonomy (NCBI): domain Eukaryota; kingdom Viridiplantae; phylum Streptophyta; class Magnoliopsida; order Brassicales; family Brassicaceae; genus Brassica; species Brassica oleracea. The sequence continues at coordinate 22,295,802 of NC_027749.1, read as the reverse complement.
AGTAATATTTGTATGGTGGATAGTTCATGGACCTCCACAGCTCAGTTTAGTGGAATGGGATGGGTTTGGAAGGATACAATGGGGAAGATACAGTTCATGGGGTCAAGAAACTTGCGGAGAAGAGAGACACCGCTGCACTCGGAACTGGAAGCACTAAAGTGGGTAATGGAGAGTATGATACAACACTCGACCTGTCAGAGGTTTGGGACGGACTACAAGGACCTGATTGCAATGATAGAACAACCACAAGATTGGCCCAACTTCTCAACTGAGCTGGAAATCATTCAAACTCTTCGGTTATATTTTTTGTACTTCAAGATCAGTTATTTTCCAAGGACGCATAATGAGATTGCAGATTCGTTAGCTAGGAATACACGTTCGTTTCATAGATCCTTATGTTTTATTGGTTGTTCTATTCCGATCTGACTTCCCAGACCACCTCAAGTTTGAGTAATAGAATAGCCGTTTGCCGGGAAAAAAAACTCAATTATCTAAAACCTTATATAGAATTTGTGTATATTTTCATCACATTGTTTACAGTTACAAAAACGTGCAAAACATTATTTTCCTTTTTAACTACCTATATCATGCAACTGTGGCTTATGCTAGCATTATTCTCGATTGTGTTTATGTTCAAACTTGCACACTGCATTTTATTGACAAACAATCTATTCACCAAAAATTCACTCAGTCTTGTAGTTTTGATTAATTAGTTATATAATGTTAGTAAAATATAATATATACAGTGAAACACGTTTGGAACCTGCTATAATTGATAGGAAGAATAAACTTAATGAAATAGCTTAATTCTTGTATCAAACAAACTTTCATTTTGAAACATCTCACTCATTCAAATTAGCACGACTTCGATCTAGATACAGGAAGTAATTATATTCTTCCTTTCTTTTTAATGTACATATATCATATATATATATATATATATATATATATATATATATAAAAGTGAAATTTTTATCATAAATATAATACATAAAAATCAAAATGACCAAAATAAAATAAAAAGATATTTATATATATATGGTTAACTAATCTAGATTTAGAATTTAAATTTGAGGAGTGATTTTTTTTTTGGGTGAGGGAGGGTGGAGTTTAATTTTTTTTAAATCCCTTATATATTAAAGGAAAAACATTATAATAAATACGTTCACACTAAACTGGACACATGTCACGTGTAGAAGCATTGTAATAAATGCGTTCATACTAAAATGGACACATGTCACATGTAAAGAGCTTTTCAGCCAAATTTTACATAAATATGTTCGCATTATGTACTTACGTTTTTTTAATATAAAACTCACATGTGTGGTTCTTCTTTACGTTATTTTTACTGTTTACGAATAGATCTGGACAAATTATTCATAAATTTTGATTCGATTTGTTATCTGTTTTGATTTGAACCAAAAAATACGGATATCCGTTACTCTACGAAGCAAATCAAATACTAAAATGCAATATCCGTAAAAAAAAAGCAAATCAAAAATATCAATATTTATAGAAACGGATATCCAATTTGATCCGTTATATGCATATATATATGTAACGAATTATAGATAAGTTATATATTATAGTTTATATAAATTTTACAAAAAAAAATATTTTTAAATAATTTCATTTTAAGAATTTTATATTTCATGTATTATTTTGAAAAAATGTCATTTAATATTAATTAACAGTATATTTATATATTATCAATCATCTTTATATACTTTTACATACACATACATGTGCACATTGACGTGAGCACCTTATAACTAATTATTTACCACAACTGAAATATCTAATTTTTTTGGAAGTTAAAATATTCTTTTTTCTTAATATTTCTTTCATAATTTGTCTTAATAATTTTCTTTTTTCTTTTAACTATTATCCGTTTAGAAACTATAATATGAAACCATTGGTTCGACATCACGATTATCTAAGATTCATAACATGAAAACAAACAAATAATAGTAATTTTTGATTATCACAGAAAAAAAACCAAAAACATCAAATATTTTAACCGAACAAACCAAATAAATATTAACTTAAAATGATAGTTATATTTTAGGAGATTAAAAACCAAAAAAACAACCTAAAACCGAACCGATATCCAGATTAAATAGATTAATGTCTCCGTATTAAAAAATAACGAAACTAATAATCACATTTCGCGCCTTATTAAAAAATAACGAAACTAATAATCACATTCCGCGCAAGGCGCGAGTTATTACCTAGTACTATTTAAAATTTAAATAATAATTTTTAAAATAGTTAAAAAAAGAATTTTCTGATTTCAAAATAAAATTGAAAAATATGAAAAATAAATAAAAAGCTCGAATTTATAAAAGTACTTTTGATTTTTGATTATTTATTGAAATAATTATTTTATATTTATATATCTGTAAAGTAAGGGTATAATGATTTTTAAACTCTTAGTAAAAAACTCATTTTATGGTCTTTTAGGTGATTTGCTCTATATATATAATGTATTCACATAAGTTTGCAAGGAAGTATATGATTGTGACTAATGATTTACCTTGGCTTAGTGCATAGAGATGATGTTATTTTTTTTTTTCAAAAAAAAAAAAAGTATATGATTGTGTGTGTATATATGCATTTTACTTGTGCCTGATCTTGACCGTAAGCGATCTGTTTGAATAGCCCACTACTTCTTGGTTACACGACATCTTTTGTTCTCTTTAGTTAAATCATCGTTTAATTAGTATTCTAAACTAAGAACGCCGCCGTAAGTTTAATTATATGATTGTTTTATTGGTAGAAGAATTATATGATTAGACATTTTACCCACCTCATACAAACCGATTAATAATGTGTGGAGTGGATGCATTTACATTTGGTACATTTTAACATTCAGCTCAGATTAGCTAGCTAGAGCTCACTATTTAGTAATTTATATACGTCAAACATACGTGTAATCGATGTCAAGTCTCGTAAGTATACAGACTAATTAGTTAAATCTAGAAATTTATGACTTACATACGTATACATATACGGATATACTGCAAACGAGTTAACCCTAGGAAGTAGAGTTTTTAACAGATAAAAAGTCGAAGAAAGGAACACGACTTTCTTTTTTGTTGTCCGAGTCATGGGGGTTGCTTTGGTCTGAATCTTGATCAATATTCTCGCTCTTGTTAGAATCCATATCTACTTGTAGAAAATTGTAGAACTCCACAGGCTTTTTACTCTGATTTGCTACCATCGCATCTAAAAATGAAGATCAATCAAATCACCAGTTATATATGTCGTTGCAACCATAATTATATAATTTTACCAAAAAATCATAGTTATAATTAAAATACATAAAAATTTAGGGTAATAAAGAAAATGATTTATTATACAACAGAAAATACGATTTTATCACAAATAAATCGAAATTCATCACAATTCTTTTTGATTATGCAATGAAAAGAGAGAGAAAGAAAAAAAAAACTCCCCTGCCATTGCAAAAATTAGAACATAATAATTTCATCACCAATCCATGCAACGCTAATATGAAAATGTACTCCCATCACTTTTTTAGTTTACCTTTGGTATTGAAAGCGATCTTTTGGGTGAAGAACTCCTCTAGGAACTGAAGATGATTGATATGAGAGAATTGGTAAGCGTAACCGATACCGTCCCCAAGTATTCTCTTCCGATCACCAGAAGCCATCATGATTTGGTCAGTCGCCAATAAAGAAGAAGTCGTGGAGGTAAGAATACGAGGCTTGGAGGTTTGACGTGTGCGTCGAGCCATGATAACATGCCAATGGTTCTTGACGGCGTTGTCAGTTCTTCCAGGGAAAAGTCTAGCGATGATGGACCACCTGTTCCCATGGATCCGGTGAGCCGCTAAAAGTCTTTCTTCTTCTTCTTCAGTGAAAGGGTTTCGATTTATTCTCGGATCCAGTTGATTAAACCATCTCAATCTACAACTCTTACCTGCATATATACATCAACATAATTACAAATTATTATCCATTTTATTGCATAATTAATACATATATCAAACCCTAGTTTTGTAATATCTAGGACCACCCGTAAAAGATACTTACCAGATCGACCAGGTAGTTTGAGGGCTATGGCGTTCCAGTTATGAGGACCATATTGTTCGACCAGATCCTTGAGCTTCTCGTCTTCTGCTGGTCTCCAATGGCCTCGACTACACATGATCCTTTTCTTTCTTTACGCTGATCTTTTTAACTAATATTTACTGAACACCTTTATCTCAAGCGTAACGATCTAAACCAATACAAGAACAAAGAAAAATATCACAAGAAAATAAAACACACAGATGTTACATAAACAACATACGCAATTATTTTATGCGTTTGTGTGTTTTATATATATACATATCTGTATGAATTGTGAAGCTTAAAACCCTAAGTTTTTCTTTTTGGGAAAGGTTGAGGAAGATGGGTATGTGGGAACAAGAAGAAAGGTGAAGAGCAACAGCACGTATACATATATATATATATATATAGTCTATTATATAAAGTTTATGTATATATATAAAGAGAAAAATAAAAATAAAATAGAGTCCGTTAGAGAGTTGGGAGGGTTTGGACGGACCTCTCGACCGGCGACTGATGCCAACGTCTACCCTAACCAACACAACATCCATTTTAAGTAATCGATCTACCTTTTTTATTATATTTATTTTCTTGTACATTTGATCATAATTACTTGATAAATTTACGGAATATGTATAAATTTAAACATATAAGGGTTAGAGATTGCCTTGGTGTGCGCTGAATTTCGTTAACCTCTCAACGTCTCTTCGTGTGGGTATTAATTTAAGGGTTTTCTCTAAATTCTAACCCTACACCCGCTACTTCGAGCCACCAACATTCATCTACGTTTCTGTAGTCTTCGACAAGCTCTACGTATTTACATATAATAAACATTGATATATCTAAATTAAAGACAAAACAACTATATTGATATCTTTTTTTTTTTTGTAAAAGGCATTCTTAATATTAAAAGCATGAGACCAAAAAAAATTTTACAAGCTAAAAGCTAGTTAAGAACCCAGTCCAGTTGAATCACAAGTAGAACCCAAGTAAAACTCATAGTAAAGTCCAAGAGGCAGTTTCTGAAAGAGTGGTAATGGAGGTAGTTGGGGAGTTTACGGGTGAGGGAGAGATAATAGCTTTGCGATCTGGTGCTTCCTTCAACCATGAGTGAGCCACTGCAGAAGCATCTGTGATGAACGGACAGGGTTTGATTCACGAAAGCTTTGGGTCTTGTTCCTTACCTGGCGATCGATCTAGAGGAAGAGAGAATCTACCGAGCGAAAGGCGTTTGCATGCACTCGGGAGTTTCTCTCATTCCAGGTCCAGTAGAGTGTCGATTGCCAAACTAGAAGTCTGAGGAGGCGAGATGAGTTCAGAGGAGGTAGTGAAGTCATCTGATCCAGTGTTTGAAGCCAGCTTGATGAGGGAGCTATCGGTATCCTCCTTGCGGCCAGACTCCATAGTTGGCGGTAGAAGTTGCATTCCCCAAATATGTAATCACGCGATTCCGGTGAGGAGTTGCAGAGGAGGCATCGGTGGTCAACCTGAATTCCTCATCTGATGAGTCTATCTTTGGTCGGTAGTGTGTCTAGTACAACAAGCCATGTGTGGAAGTTATGGCGTGGGATCTCTCGCGAAGTCCAGACGGCTTTGTGCCATAGTACATCTTGTCTCTCTTTAGAAAGGTAAGTGTATACCTCTCCAGTTCTGAGTTTAGTTGTGGTCCTACCATCGATCTCCCACTCATAGTTATCTTCATTTGTTGTGAGCTGAACAGTTGTCAGGAAGCAATGTAGCTGAAGATGGCGATCAGTTCTCGCTGGAGGGAGTCGCCATGCGCCATCAGAGTGTAGAGAGGAGACAACAGCAGTTAAAGGGATCCCCAGACGTGTGCCAGAGCCTCGTAAATAATCATAGAGACTTCCAAAAGGCGTCCAATTTTGAAACCAGAATCGAGTTGTGTTTCCAATTTCAAACCGGAGCTTTATTAGTGGAAAGACAAAATCTTTGAGCTTCAGTAGTTTGTTTGTGAACCATGAGTATGATTGCTTCGGAGTAGTGGTCCAATAGTTGTGGATCCAGCCTTTGAGTATGACTTCTTTGAACCATGTCGCCCAGACCGAGTCTTGTCGGAAGAACAGCATCCAGAGTAGACGGAGACAGCAAGCTTTGTTCCAAGTTTTCATGTCTTTCACCCTCAAGCATCCTTGTCTTTTGGTTAAGACGATCGTTTCCCATGAGACCCGCGCCGAGTTATGTCCTTCAAGGTTCCCTTTCCACAAGAAGATGCTGCATAGAGAGTTGATCCTCACAATACAGGCCTTGGGAAGTATGAAAGCGGAGCACCAAAAGTTTGTGATGCCAGAGATGACTGTCTTGATGAGGAGTAACCTTGCTGCAAAAGAGAGAGATTTTACAGACCAGTTGTTGAACCGGCCTTTCACCTGTTGGATAATTAGTTCACAGTTTGCGAGGGTGATCTTCCTTGAGTCGAGGGGAACTCCCAAGTATCTGAAGGGGAGGTGACCAAGCGCCATGCCTGTTGATGCCTGGACAGTGTCTACTTCTGTGTCGGTAAGCCCTGACGCAAATAAACTTGTTTTTTGCATACTAACTGCTAGTCCTGACCTCATCTCAAATTTTTTTAGGACTTGCAAGACCTGTTGCACCGACTCAATAGAACCATCAATAAATATTAATAGATCATCAGCAAAAGAGATGGGTTAGTTTCATCGCATGACAGTTGGAATGGAGCTTTATCCTGCTTTGTGATGCTGCTCTGTTTAACATGTGAGAGAGGACGTTCATAGCAATCACGAACAGGTAAGGTGAAAGAGGGTCATCTTGCCTGAGACCTCGTTTCCCTTTAAAATACCCATTGACTGTTCCATTGTAACCCAACATGAAGCTGGTTGTGCAGATGCAGGCTCGGAGTCAAGAGATAAATTGTGGGGGAAACTGCAAGCCCTGAAGACATGAGAATAGGAATTCCCAGGAGAATGTATCAAAGGCTTTCGCAATGTCTACCTTTATGGTAATTTTCTTCGAGCCCTTGTTCTTGTGATAGCCGTTTATCAGTTCTCCCGCTAAGATAGTATTCTCTACAAGGAGCTTGTCCTTTATAAAGGCAGTTTGGCTTGGCAAGATCAGAGAGGGTAGGATAGGCTTCAGTCTTCTCACTAGCAGTCTTGATAGGACTTTATAGACAGTATTAAGACACGCAATTGGCCTGAAATCTGTAATCTTTGAGGCTCCTGGAAATTTTGGCACTAAAGTGAGTATTGTGGCATTTATTGTTGCAGGCAGGAAGCATGAAGCAAAGAAATTCTTTGTTGATGTAATCACTTCTGCACCGAAAGTGTCCCAAGAAGCCCTAAAGAAAGCAGAGGTTAGTCCATCGGGGCCAGGCGCCTTGTTTGGGTTGAGCTTGAAGTACAATTTCCTAGTCTCTTCATCAGATGGGATTGACACCATACTCAGTCTGTGATCTTCAGGGAAAGTGTAGCCTAAGAGATCATGGAACCATTATGGGGGAAAGAGAAGAGCCGATGGGGGGCAGTGAAGTGGCCCGAGAACTGATTGAAAGTGTGAGACCGCTAGCGCACTCATCTCCAAGGGGTCTGTTATCAGGTCACCCGAAAGAGTCAAGAAAGCACGAATGCAGTTGTAGCTTGCTCTAACTTGACAAATCTGAAAGAAGTAAGTTGTATTAAGATCCCCTTCTCTTAACCAGTTGATTCTTGATTTCTGCCTAAAGTACATCTCCTCTATTTGTCTCAGGAAAGTCCAGTTCTGGTACAAGTCTCTCTCGGCTTGGAACGTAGTGGTAGTGGGGTTCTGCAAAGCCTCAACCTACGCACATTGATGCAAACGGTTAGCAACACTCACTCTCTCTTGGATTTGTGAAAAATTATCTATGTTTAGTGCTCTCATATCACTCTTTATGACTTTTAGTTTCCAACACAATTGGGCAAGCGTTTGGCACATGTTTCCGGCTTGAGACCAAGCATCATGTATTAACTGATGGAAGTTTGGGTGTTTGGTCAGGTAGTTAGGGAATTTATAAGGACGGGAACCGACTATGGGAAGGGAAAAAGATAAGTCAAGGACACATGGGGTATGATCAGAGATGAGGGGAGGAATGAAGGAAGCTAAGGCATTTGGGAAGGTGGAGAGGGCTGTGGAGTTGACAAGGAATCTATCAAGCTTCTTTGAGATAGGGTTATCGGGTTGCCTATTGGTCCAAGAGTGTTGAGGGCCAATGAAGCGCAGGTCAAAGACTCCCATTTGAAGGAAGTAGTTCTGGAGCTGATACATCTGAGCATCAGGAGTGTTGACATGAGTTCCCGAGTGATCAGAGGGATGAAGGGCTTAGTTTAGATCACCCCCGATGATCCAAAAATGGTTATCCAAATCAAGATCTTGATGCAGAGTAAGGAGCTCAACCCAGAGTGCATCACGGTCCGAGCATTCATTGAATGCATAGATTGCAGAGAAGACAATCGGGGCTTGGTTAGGGAAGTAGATCCAACAGGTGATGCACTGGCTTGATTGAGATATGATCTGGACATTTAGAGAGTCTCGCCAGATTAGGATGATCCTACCATCATAATCAGAAGCAAGATTGGAGCTTAGTTTCCAGCCAGGACAGAGATGAGATAAAATGGGATTTAGAGAGGGTTCTTTGATATGTGATTCAAGAATGGCACCAAAAAGAGGCTGCTGAGAATTTAGCCAAGAATAAAAAGGTCTATGCTTGTTCGGTTCATTTAGCCCCCGAACATTCCAAAAAAAGAGTTTTACACTCATTATAAAAGGTTGGAAGGATCTCCCGAAAGATTGGGAACATCCAGAAGCGCAAAAGAGTTTGAAAAAGTAGTAGACAGGGTTTTTTGAAGGTGATCAGTTGTGGAAAGAGGGTGAGTGTTTGTGGAAGGCAGGGCTTTCTTGGTGGCTTTGGGGCGTATAAAAGGGTTTGGGTTTGAGGTTTGAGGAGGGGAGAGGGTCGGTGATGAGCGAGATCTTTTGAGAGATGGTCTAGGGGGGGGTCAGGGGTGGAAAAGGGATTGAAAGGCTTTATTGTGGAGAGGACAAGGGAGGGAGGATGTTTGGTGGAGATGGAAGAAGTGGATATGTCCATGTGATAAGCTGCTACAATCTGATTTATAGAGGGGGTAGCGAGACAGTGACAATCATTGGTGGAGACTCCTTCCTTGGGAGAAGACCGAGGAACAGAGTCTGGGGCTTTCTGAACTTGGTTTGAGGGTTTACTGGGGCCAGAGGTAGTTGAGGTTGACTGACTCACTTTTACAGCCGGGTGAGCCTTTTTTGCACTTTTTGCTGGAGTTTTGTTACTTCTTTTACCAGCAGCAGCAGGGGGATCAGCGGCAGGAGGGGTGTAGAGTAAGCAGCTACGAATGATATGCCCCAGTTCATGGCAATGATAACACGTCGGGGGGACCCATGGGTAGTGGACAGTAACTTCCACTACTTCCCCATTTTCCCGCTCGAACTCAACGATGGAGGGGTAGAGGCTTTGTTAGATCCACCTCTACTTTGACATGTAATAGGGTAAGGCTTACTAAGTTCCTTGTAAATTCATCTGTTTCTTTTGGTTCTACCACGAGACCAGCAACTAAACTCAGCCATTTTGTGTGACGCAAGTCGAGAGGATCACCCGTCAAGTGTGCCTAAATCTGGATAGCTTCCAGAGGTGGAGTGTTCTTTGAGTGCTCCGAGGACCATTGGGACGTGTGAAACATAGAGTCACCCACATACCATATATTTTTCTCCAAAATCTTCTGCTTCAGGTACTCACTCTGAATCCGAACCAAAACAGATCTGTTGAGAGAGTTATTGTGTATTT
>NC_027749.1:22285686-22285844 GCF_000695525.1 Brassica oleracea var. oleracea | reverse complement strand
GGGGGGGGAGGGCTTTCCCTTTAAAATAGCAAATGATAAAATCTTTATGCAGCTCAGCTCCTTGCTGAAAAACTGAATCTGAAATAAGCACTCTAGGTCTTCTTGATGGGGCGACGGAGACATGAGCTAACCTTGAGAGAGTCTTATCTTCAGAGCGT
>NC_027749.1:22283321-22285619 GCF_000695525.1 Brassica oleracea var. oleracea | reverse complement strand
TGATGGTTGAGATGAAGCTTTGTTTGTTTGGATTGGGGAGTTTTTGGAGGTGGTGGTGAATTCCTCCTCAGGGTTTTTAAAAGACCCAAAGATAGGAACAATAGTTTTTCCAGATCCAGAAATTGGAGCAGTTGAGCCATCACAGATAGGAGTTGTAATGGCAAGGTTTGGGGTGAGAGCGAGAGTATCGACTGGTACTGAAGGAGCAGCAGCAGTTTGGGCGGGTTTCCTTGACCCTTTACGAGAGGTAAAAGGGACAGTGGATAAGGCAGAGTTAGTTGAGGCAGGGGATAGCGGGGGAAAGAGGTGAGGAGATAGAGGCGAAGTTGGATCTGGCGGGCCAGGGGGGGGATCGGTCATCAGCTGCACCTGACGGAGGTTTCAGGCCGGAACCACGGCCAGGAATGTGCCAAAGATTCTGCATTGGGAACCGTGTCAGAGAGGATTTGATTTTTTAACCGTAGTTCTTTATTTAACTATATTGATATCCTAAGCTGATAATTTTTGTGAGTTACTGTTATTCTATTTTTTTAAACTAATATTTGTAAGTAACTGTTATACATAAATATTGTTTGATTACTAAATTTCGATAACTATAACAAAATTAGTTTGCGATAGTTTTTAAAACTGTTAATTCTTATGCATGCTTATGTCGAATATACTTCTCCATATGCATAATATGTGTTTTATACGTCTGAGATCTATGTTTTTAATTTAATTATATGTATATTCTAGAAACCTTACGTACATTGGATGGATCATGAGAACTTGTTATTCCATAATATGTGGATTCCAACCAACTGCATATTGCCTTTAGTTAGTTAATGGGTGATGCTGCTAATTAAATGCTGAGAATACTTTGTAATATTAATTATATATGATAAATTATTGAAATTAGACCCAAAAAACATGAAGAGAAGAAAAGAGTTTGGTAACATTGTTGTGGACTTCTGGTTAAATTGCAGGTCACATATATTATTTGATGGATAGGTTCTGATAACCTCTCAAACCTAATCAACGTTTTTGTCTTAGCTTGATTCGAACTATATATGCCAACGTTGACACCATACAACTAAGTCTGGTTAGCTAAGTCATATTATTCAACTTTTTAACATCGCAGCCTTAACAACTAAACACTGACTAGACTAGATCATCGAATAAATAATATTTCTTTTACACTAATAAAAATAAAGTAAATAACTAATATATTATTTAGTATTTGTTGTAAAAGTATGGAAAATTTGTCTGTGTATTATTAATTATCAATGGGGGTTTCTTTAGGTAAGAATTACAAGAAGATAGAGATAAATGGAAAGTATACAAATCTTAATCCAACTAGATTTAGGATAACTACTAAATACATAAATGGAAAGATAACAATTACAAGGAAAATGAAAGATGGTTTCTTTTTCTCCAAGCCGCCTCTCTCTCTTTCCAAGTCGTGGCCAACTCTCTCTCTAGTTGTATGAGCCGGATATGGACCGGGCCGGTTATGGACATCCACTAATTGATTTATAACACTCCTCTTTGGATGCCATAACCATTCAGAATCGTCGTACGCTTCATGTTGCCTCATTAAAACATTATCAGGAAAACCCAGTGGGAAAACCATGATGAAGGAAAAAGAGTACATCACTTACTACTCTCCCTGATGTGGAACTCAGTGGAGGTTTCTTCAGTCTACGCATCTGATGCGTGATCTTTTCTGAACGTGCAGGTAGGGAGTAAACAAATCTGCCAAGTTCATTACTGAACCGCAATTGGATTACTTTGACCTTTCTGGTCTCTTCTCATGTCTTCTGACATCGTGTGTGCATAGTCAAGAAGTGGACCTTTGGCTGTCGACTACTCTTAATTAGGTCGGACAGACTAAACACACTGTGGACAATATATATACTGAGCATGGTACTTATGAACTTATAGTCTCAGGTCGTAAACCTATGTTTCGGTGTATCTACTACATGGATGTGTACCAATGTCTCTGTCCATAGATCTTTCTTTATTATCATCGACTATGCACTAATCTGATCGATCCATATTGAGTCATAGACTTATTCTATACATGTTTATAACTTGTCTCATGAGTGTTCTAAATCAAGATGTGATCAATGATTATTGCTGCAATGAGTTTTATAATCTCATCAAGCTATGGCTCTTCGGCCGAACTCATTCATGGATCTCGATCAGTAATCTCTCTTGCATTCGGTAATGCTATTGCAGTCTTTTATCCATACCTTGATGGTGTCCCATGCCCTTTGTTGTCGTGGATCATACCACGCACCGGAAGATCTATTAGGC
>NC_027749.1:22271744-22283212 GCF_000695525.1 Brassica oleracea var. oleracea | reverse complement strand
CGGACACCTCTAGCCAGACACCCACACAGATTTAATAAATAATATGTATCAACCAATTAACATCTCTTTAGGCTGGTTTAGTATATAGTAAACACAAGGAATTCAAATCTCTTTTATAAGTATATGTATGGACTGAATTTGGATTGTCCTTATACAATTCCTTTACTAGTATTACATACTATATGCAGCTGCTTTGTTTCAATCCATGAACAGCTTAGGAATAATATTGTTCTTTATCCATGTACAGCTTAGGAACAATGCGGTTCTTTATCCAGTGATCCATATGCTGCTTACTACATCAGTATCTAATTTCTTTCTTATGACCAGACCTTTATCAATTTCGAATTTGTGTAGCAGCATTCACCACATAGGAGTTTATCACCTTATAATCTGTTCAATGGTCTCTGTGAGTATCCTTGTGCAACAAGATATGATTGTATGCTGTTAGTAGGAAACATGAACACCTTTAGACCACGTGATCATGTACCATATCTCACAGTTTCTTTTTCCTCACAAGATCCATCTATTTCACTGGTTTATATCAGATGGCGTTTCTGTATATGTGTATGGCCAATACGCCTATCTCTTCTTTAGATACTTTAAACCCCACGTTTATCTTTTCAATCTAATCTTTATTCTTTATGAGTACTCTTTCGTGGGTTCTGATCCTCGTTTATATCTTTATGTTCAAGTGCTACTCTCTTATGTACAAATATATCTTTATGTGTCGACACTTATATATGGTTCCATTGTGTTCCAGACATGATCTAATCGATTTGAGATTTCATTATCCAGGACCTTTGTTACCTAGTAGCTTGGCGTCCCAAACTACATGGTTTGGTACCTTAGATGTTTAGCTGCGCAGCCTTTTCTCAATGTCTGGTCTGGTTTCCTTATGACCTCGGATTTGTATTCTATGCACCTTTCTCTTTTTCTTTCCGAGGTTCCTTATCTTATGGAACGATTAGCTAGCTATGTATAATCTTTTCTTTCTTTGGACGTTTATAAGTCTAATTCGAGGATCTTTGCCAAGACAATGATGGTTGATACCATTCTGTTTCTTATCATTCTTTACTCTTTACCAGCTTATAGCTTTCTCCTTTTAATGTTGGATAGTCGGATTCATTGATCATGCAATCCGTGTACCTGGCCACTTTCTGATCACCCATATTTGGCTCAAGGTCTCTTAGAAGTCGTGGGAGAAAGTCATACTCTTATCCAACATATATTCTCAATCCTCTTCTGAGGTTCCATCTTAGACGGCACATATGTCTGTGGTGGTTTATTCAAAGTCTCTTAAGATGGTGTATGTCTGGTTTATGACCCGTATTCAATCTGAGATGGGAATATCTATGCTCACTTATATGGCCTGATGCATCTTATCTTTATATACATGTAAATTCATGATGTCCCCAAGCTTATAGACTTTAGAGTCTGAGCCTTATAGATAATGGCTTATACGGCCGAACCTTTGTAGGTAATGGCCTTTACGGCCTAGTCGTTTATAACATGGCCATAGACCATAGTAGTACACGAATTTGTAGTATTGATCATGTGTGATCATGGATCACGGGTTTATCCTCTCTCCCCCTCATGAACATACTATAATTTCGTGATGCTTAGGACAATAAAGCCTAATGAGTTTCCCCTTGTGTACATGTTACACAACGTGAGATCTTATGGGATAACTCTTTGTGCCTTCTCAATATCAATCTTTGCATCAAGTTTAGACTAGGATGGCTAATCCGGTCTTGCCATAAAGTGTATAATTTTCGTGGGATATATCAGTATGATCACCACGGCTCTTGCCTCTTATCATACTGATCTGTAGCATAGTTTTGATCAGTAGATTACATAGGTATAGTCTTGACCAGTTTCTCGAAAGGGTCTTGGGCGTTTTCTTTCTTTCTTAAATCTGAAGTAACTTGTTTCCTTTTGCCCATTGTTTCTATTTGGAAACCATATTAACTCAATGGGTCATACATTCTTGGGTGTATATAATGCCCTTTAGGCAATGCCTTGGCCATAGATTTCATACTAGGTTACTATACACATACTATAATGCCCTTTAGGCAATTTCTTTATCAATAAAATCATTCACATTATCAAGCAAAATCAGGCAAGATATAATAGCAATGAACTCAAAGCTTTTCATAAAACAATAAGATAAGATGTCGATTTTAGTCTTTGAGACAATCAGAAGTCTCAAAATCCAAGAGGTCGTCCTTTTCAAGGTCGGAATCATCATCAGCATCATACCCGGTATCATGAACCATATGGGCTTCCGGGTTCTTGTTCTTAAGGCTCTCTTGATAGAGCTCACATAGATGTTTAGGGCTTCTACAATTCTTGGCCCAATGGTTACTCATCCCGCATCTGTGACAAGCTGATTTGGTCGAGTTAGACGGTTTAGATATGCCGCCTCGACCACAGCCATAACTGTCTCGGCCACGGCCATAACTGCCTCGGCCACAGCCATAGCTGGAACCACGACCACGGTTATTGTGGTTTCCTTGCCGGCCATATGAGTAGTTGTCACGGCCACGTCCTTTGTATCTACTACGGCCTTTGCCGTGTGATCTCTTATCATCATGGACGTGGTTGCACTCTTTGGGATCTTTCTTTTCAGCCTCATTGGCTTCTGGTATTGCTGCTGTTCCGATAGGTCTCATCTCACTGTTTTTCATCAGGAGTTCATTATTAGCCTCGGCCAGGAGTAGGCACGAGATCAGATCAGTGTATGAGGCGAAGCCTCTCTCTCTATATTGTTGTTGCAACCACACGTTCGTCGAATGGAACGTGGAGAATGTTTTATCAAGCAACTCTTTCTCGGTTACTTCCTCACCACAAAGTCTCATCATTGAGACTATCTTAAACAATATTGAATTGTATTTATCCACAGACTTATAATCCATGAATCTGAGATTCTTCCACTCATGTTTAGCCTTTGGTAATAGCACCATTTTCTGGTGATCATATCGTCGCTGTAAAGCGGTCCAAAGGTCTAGTGGATTCTCCATGGTGAGGTACTGATCTTTTAGACCCTCAATGAGATGGTGGCGTATAATACTTATAGACATGTACCGATTCTTATCAGTCTCATTGTTGCCCTCGATGATAGCATCACCGAGTTCCTTTGACCTCAAGTTAATCTTTGTGTCAAGTGCCCATTGCAAATAGTTGTCTCCAGAGAGATTAAGGGCATCATAGTCTAGGTTTGAGATTTTCGACATCTGAATCACATTATCATTCGAAATTTAGGGTTTCACAATGTGATCATGTGTCCGCAAGACAATCAATAATGTCGGCCACAAGCTAGTCTTATACAATCATGTTTTCAATCAATCTAAAACGACCATGGTGCGATCAAGTCGAGAATGCTAGGTCTATATGTGATGCTTAGGCCACACGGCCATGTAATGTGATACAACGATCCTAGAGATCAATTCATGAGATATGCAAGCAAGGTCACACGACCATTCAGATATGGTGTCTCTCTAGGCCACACGGCCAAGCTATGATGCATTAAGCCACATGGCCAAGTAGAAGCCACACGGCCAAGATTCAATTTAGGGTTAACGCATATAGTTTACATGTACTTGCAATCCTATGGCGGTTGGTTTCTATCAGTTCATGATTCAATCAAAACAAACAAACAAACCAATCGGCCAAGTAATAGAACAAGCCACACAGTTATTTAGTTCAATTCAATATCATCCCTAGAGTTAGATCTAAGTTCAATTGCAATCAATCAGTAGTGATCATGTTCAGATATGAATACAACAAGGCCACACGGCCACAGATGATGATCTAGAAAAATTAACCTAGAATGTGTTAAGTCCACACGGCCACAATCTAATTCGATGGTCATTAGGGTTTTAACCAATTCAAGCAATTTAGATTCAAGTTTAAACAATCTTAATCAATATTTCTAGGTGATCAAACAAACAATTAAGTTTCAAATCAAAATTAAAACCGATTTTCCAATTTAGGGTTTTAGGGATTTCGAAACTTTGATCTTTGATCAAAGGGATTTGATTTGAGATTCAAAACCTTTAAGGTTATGATTTTAATTGATCAATGGATCAATCTCGATTTAGGGTTTAGGGGATCAGACTTATTCGAGCTCCGATATACTCTTTTAGGGTTTGCTCTATTATCCTAGGGTTTTATCTTAAGGATTAGAATTTAGGGTTTCAATCTTTACAAACAATCCAAATTCAATTCTCATGTTCTTAGAATTAGGGTTACCTTTTTGTTTGCAGGTTGTTGAAACCGGACCACCAAGATGAACGGATGAACCTCGAGCTGCACACGGACGGACGCGAGCTGGTTACTATCGGATCGTCGTCGGATGCGAGCGGGATACGTCTGCTTCCTATCGGGTTCGCGAGCGGCTGCTTCCTATCGGGTTTGCAAGCGGCTGATCGTGAATGTGAGCTGGCTGAGATGCGAACGGGAAGCTGAGGTCGTCTAGGATCAGGAACACCTTAGGGCTGGAGCTGATCGGATGGTGACGAGCTGGGACGCGAGCAAGAACGGATTAGGGTTCGTCGGGTTCAGATTAGGGTTCCAAAGCAAATCGGCACGCACTGTATCGGGGTGTGAGGGTGCGTCGGTGGTCAGATCGACAAACGGTTTGCACTGAATGATTCCTCTTGGCAAGAGCTTCGATTTGATATCTTAATCGTTTTCTGGGTCCTCATGGTTTGGGAGAAAGATCCCTTTAAAGTTCCGAGGTATATTCCTTTCGTTTAGGGTTTTAGGGGTTTTGTTTTAGCCTCAGGGTGTTAGAGGCTATCGTGCTGATAACATGTTGTAAAAGTATGGGAAATTTGTCTGTGTATTATTAATGATCAATGGGAGTTCCTTTATATAAAGATTACAAGATAAAGATAAATGGAAAGTATACAAATCCTAATCCAACTAGATTTAGGATAACTACTAAATACATAAATAGAAAGATAACAACTAGGTTCCTTTTCTCCAAGCCGCCTCTCTCTCCCCAAGTCGTGGCCAACTCTCTCTCTAGTTGTATGGACCGGTTATGGACCGAGCCGGTTATGGACATTCACTAATTGATTTATAACAGTATTTACATATTTCCCTTTTCACTATAGTTGGAAACTTGGAGTAAATGTCTTTTTAGCACTGTGAGTGTTTTATTCTAGAGATGATGGCACAGTTTTATTACCAATAAAGGTAAATAATCTATACTTAAAATGATTTTGATAATTAAATTGATAACAAATACTAATAAACATAAATTTTGCCTTTTAATTGCTGGTAAAGTTAAGTAGGAAAAATTTGGGGAAAAAAGTTAAGTAGGAAAATAAATAAAACAGAGTTAGTTGGGAATGGAGCCGTAACCAATTTCATTTGTTCTATTGATAGTGTTAGGAGAGAAGCCTTCTTCAGTTTCGAACCTATCATACTAACAAAAAAGTGTGGTATTCAAGAAAGACTCATACATCTAAACCGGATCCTGATTACACTTGACCAGCAGTATACCATATTGGTTTTCACTTTTTAACCGTGCATGTACTGTGCTCCACCAAATGCTGACATAGACTTTAAACCAACCGTTAACCAGAACTGATGAGATCTTCTTGTCTATATTAGCTGAACGATGAAACCACACTGTTCTAGCATCATAATGTTTTCAAGAATAACTATGAACCATGAAGAGATCACACCTCTCTCTCACGTTTAAGGGAACGGTTATGCTAACCATCGTACAAACATTCAGCCCTGTGTACGCAATAGTTAACTTCAGAACGTGTTATGCGCTGTGAGATCATTCCCAAAGAAACCAACATAAACATTAGGCAACTGTCTTGATAAGGTCTCTTTGCTTCCGAGAAATGATACTTGGTCCACAACTAAACGACATCTAACCAGATAGAAGTAAAATGCTAGGTTCTGTTTTCGTTTTGTTTCCCTAACACAAGGTTTGGGTTTTTGAACTTTGGCTAATCACCAGTGAGAGCACGAGGGCTATGTTCTATGGTGGAGAGAGACATGCCTGACTGAGCTACGGCTCTGACAAACCCCATGTTTGCAGTCAACGTAGGAGCTCCCCATCTATCACCTGTCCCAAACACAATCTTGTTCTTCATCGCTAACTTCCTCGTTGTTGGGAGTCCCATCACGCGCTCCGTGGGATTGTCATTCACCACCCTGTCACAAAACACAATCACATTTAGTAAAAAAGATGAGATTCCCTGTTGATACAGAGCATACATAATCTAATTGTATACATTAGGCTCTTCAACAACTGCTCAGCTCTTTGCCTCTCATTGGGTCCAGCATACATTGATACTAACTCCTCGAACTCTGAAACAACACTCTTGCACACAATCCCTCGCTTCCCTGACAGCACATCTCCCATTCTGACAAGAACTGAGATCTCAACTTCAGATCTCGCCTGAGCAATCACGAAAACAGTATTCCCTTTGAACTTTTCCTCTAACACAACCTCAGGCATGTCCAAGATCCTCTCTGCACACCCGTTAGCGATTCCAGAAACGAGAGCAACAAGAGCTGTCGTGTCGAAGTTCACAAGAAAGTCTTCACCTTTTAATCTCATGGAAGATAGTACAGATGAGAGAGCATCTTTCTCGCTAAGCTCTGGAACCTCTGCTTCAACGACAACATGCTCAGCAAACGCAAGAGAATCGTGACCATCTATGAGCTTGATCTCGACAGAAACTGCTTCTTTATACGACCTGGTCCGAACCACATTAACCCATTCTTCTCCCTCTAATGTCTCCTCGCAATCAAAATCCGAATCAGAGCCAAAGTTGAAGTCTTTAGCTCCGAATCGGTCTTTTAATCTCTCGTAAACCGGTAAAGGAAAGCCATTTGCGAAGAAGAGAATCAACGAAGAAGGTTTCAGCGCCGTTGTGGAGTTCGCAGCGGAGAGGATCGTTTCGATTCTCGACCTTAAACCCTTGCTTCCATGGCGGTTATCGCTCCATGAGATGTACCTAGGGTTTCTATCGGAGACGATGATCCAAACGGGAGCCTTTCCGAGAGTACACACGAGATCGACGTGGACGCTATTGGTGATCGGAAGAGGAATCTGTTTGCAGACGCGCGAAACGGCGGTGATTGAAGGATGGCGTAAGATCCATAGGACTAACTCGATGTGGCCGATGTTGATACTGAGAGGCTGTGGGGGAGGATCGGTGGCGAGGGATGATAGGAAGGAGAGCTCGGAGGATGCGAGCTTGAGGAGCGTGCTGCGACACGAAGCGGTGATGGAAGTTGATAAAGGAAGGTGGGTGATTGTTCTTATGACGGATTCGCATCTCTTCTTCGCTGTCTCTATCTCTCCGATCTCCATGGCTTCTTCTACTGTCTGTCTTTAATTTTTAGGATTCTGCTTCCGGAAAGTCCACAAAAGAGGCTGAACCGGGTCGAAATCGGTACGTGAATAACCCGGTTTGGATAGCTAGGAAATGTATGCGTCTTGGTTTGGCCCGCTTGTCATTTCGCGGTTCGTTATGCATCTACAAAACTGTATGTTTTCTTGTAGACCAACATCTCTCGGAGGAGTACAGTGAGCAGAAAAAGACGTGGCAGAAACGGAAAAGTAAATATGGTCAAGAACAAAAGGGTGCTAAAGTCGGAGAGGGTTTGTTTGTAGCTGAGGCATCAGGGAAGATGAATAAAGTCTTAGAATCTTCTAAATAGTCAGAGAGGTTAATAGACATGAATCACTGGCGACAATAGAACCAAGAAGTTTCGTCTATTTGGAACTTGTTTGGTCAATCGTGGTTTTTCTCTACATCTGCTACATCTTGAAGCACAAGTTCTTTGGAACTTGCTCTGTTGAAAAGGGCTAAAAGTTTAGTTGGCTAGAGGAAAAATCAAACAAGAAGCTATAAATCTACAATGGAATGAAAATAGTAACATCCATGCACACAAAAGAACAAAAACTTCGTGAATTATTATTTTTGTAATGTTTTGGCTTACCAGATTGGACAACTTGTATGTACTATCTGCACGGATATTGATTACAAAACTTTGTTCAACATATATTTGAATTTATTTCTTAAGATAATAAAGAATGTAATGAACAAGCCCACATGATAAATTGGGATAGCTGCTTTATACGGAGCAAACGAAGGCAGAGACTGTATGTGAAGTTTCACTTTATTCAACGTCCCAAAATAAATGTGGTAAGATGAGAAATTTATATCAATTCTTTTAATACTCTATTTAATTGCTTCTTCTTTTTCAGACTAATGTTACTAGTATTTAAGGAATATAATAAGGCACACATGAGTGGTAAACTAAAGATCAAAGTGATTATCTCATCCGTTGACAAATTCATTACGCTATCTTTAGTTCATCCATATACACTAGAAACTCTATAATTAATAATTTCTATAAATTAATAAATTTCGCTGGTTCCAATTTGGACTCGTTCAAAATTTGACACAAATCGATAAAATAATAAGATAATATTTTTTTACAAAAATCTATGTAAATATATAGTCCCATTAAAATTATAAATCAATAATTTATATGTATACATATTTTATATAAGTAATAACCTATTATTATATTATTTTTTATATTCATAATAAAATTATCTTTATATTATTTTATCACCTAATATATTTTGATGAGATTTAATAATATTATATTTAAAACCACATTTAAGTTATATGCAATATATATTATATACACCAAATAATATAATGAAATTAATATAAATGTCAAATTTCAAAAAATAACAATTAATGTTTATATACTAAAATCAAATCTATTTTTTTATCTTAGAATAAATATATCTTAAAATAAAAAATCTATATAAAGAAACTTTTGTAAATTAATATCTCTATAAATTAATAAAATTTCAAAATCCCAACATTATTAATTTATAGAGGTTTGATATTCACTTCACGTTATAGCATTTACAATCTCCCCTGATACATTTCTATATCATAAATTATGAAAATAGCACCAAGAGGATAATTCTCAAACCAATTCAGTTTTGATTTTTGTTTTTAATTAACTTATTATCAATTTCTACAGCTGCCACTTAATAACTCACTCTGCCAAGGAAAATTGTAGTATTATAGTGTACTTATTTCGTTTCCTAAAGCAAAATTGTATAGACTTATTTTTTTGTTTCACTTAAGAGATGTTTTATGTGAGAAGAAGTGAAAATTCAATTAAGAATCATGAAGCTGTTATAAATCATATGATGGATGTCCATAACCGGCCCGGTCCATAACCGGTCCAATACGTAGAGAGAGAGAGAGAGGCGGCTTACCTAGTTAGAGAAAAGGAAACCCTATTTCCTTTTCCTTGTATTTGTATACTTTCCATATTTATGTCTTTCCTTTCATCTCTTTGTAACTTCCATATATAATGGCACCTTATGATTGAGTAATAATAACAAGAACTTACAGATTCTAAATCCTTAAGTTCACCACACGTTATCAGCATGAAACTCTAAATCGCTAAGCTAAAACCCAAATCGCCAAAACCCTAAAAATCCTAACCCTAGACGGCGAACCCGACGAACCCTAATTCCGATCGCGTCTCTTGCGTTCCGATCCGAGGCGTTCCCAACCCGTCTCAGCTTCAGACGATCTCAGCTCAGACGCCCTAAGCCTCAGCTCGCACCCGGTTCAGCTCGCGTTCCCGATCAGACGATTCGCGACCCGATAGACGAAACCCC
This sequence comes from Brassica oleracea var. oleracea, assembly GCF_000695525.1. NCBI lineage: Eukaryota > Viridiplantae > Streptophyta > Magnoliopsida > Brassicales > Brassicaceae > Brassica > Brassica oleracea. Next base: position 22,273,512 of record NC_027749.1, on the reverse strand, counting down.
GCTCGCGACAGCATCAGCTCGCGACATCAGCCTAAATCCGTTCGCGACCCTATAGGAAGCAGCTCGATCCGTTAGCAGCCAGCTCGCGATCCGATAGGAGCCAGCTCGCGTCCCGTTCGTGTCCAGCTCGCGGTTCATGCATCTTGGTGGTCCGGTTTCAACAATCTACTAATCTAAAGGTAATTCGAAATCTAAGAACCTAAGAATCGAATTTGGATTGTTTGATAAAGAATGAAACCCTAAAACCTAATCTTTAAGATAAAGCCATGGGATAATAGATCAAACCCTAATGAGTAAATCAAAGCTCTAAAGTTCGATACCCCAAACCCTAAAATCGAGATTGATCTATTGATCAATTAAAATCAAAGTCCTTAATGGTTTTGAATCTCAAATCAAACCCCTTTGATCTAAGATCAAATCGAAACCCTAAACCCTAATTTTAAAAATCGATTTTGATTGTTTGAATTTGAAATCTTGATTGATTGTTTTATCACATAGAACTGTTGCTAAGATTGTTTAATCTCGAATTTAGTATTGAATTGATTGAAACCCTAATATTGATAGCTTTGATTAAAATCACTAGACTATATCTTCCCGCGCCGTGCAGCCGTGTTGCATTCATACCATAACCTGATCACATTGATTAATTGAAATTACACTTAGAAACCTTATGCTAGGATGGTATTGAATTAAAAACAAATGGCCGTATGATTGTTCTTTTCCTTGGTCGAGAGGTTTGTTTGTATTGATTGCATCATGAACTGATAGAAATCATCTATGCTAGGATTTCAATTACACAACAAACTGAATGCATTAATACTAAATTGAATCTGTGGCCGTGCGGCTTGTTTCCTATCTTTGGCCATGTGGCTTCTTCTTGGCCGTGAGGCATATTGATTGTTTAAACATTCATAATATTCCTAAAATACCTAAAATAATCAAATCTATGATTTCAGATGTCGAAAATCAACAACTTGGATTTTGCTGCCCTAAATCTCTCTAGAGATAATTACCTTCAATGGGCGCTTGATGCTAACATCATCCTTAAATCCAAGAGACTCGGTGAGTGTATCACTAAGGACAATAATGCCAGTGAAAAAGATCATTACAGAGCCATCTTGATCATTCGCCATCATCTAGCTGAGAGTCTCAAAGATCAGTATCTGACCATTGAGAATCCACTAGATCTTTGAAATAAATTGAAATCGAGATATGATCACCAGAGAACGGTGATCTTACCTAAGGCTCGGTTTGATTGGACGAATCTCAGAATCCAGGACTATAAGTCTGTGGACGAGTATAACTCGGAACTGTTTAAGATTGTTTCAAAATTGAAACTGTGAGGTGAAAGTATTACGGATCAGGATATGCTTGAGAAAACCTTTTCCACTTTCCACACAAGCAATGTGCTGTTACAAACAACAATACCGTGAGAAAGGTTTCAAAACCTATGCTAATCTTATTTATTGTCTCTTGCTCGCTGAGCAGAACAATGAATTATTGATGAGAAACAGTGAGATGAGACCTCCTGGCTCAGCACCACCACCTGAAGCACACACCACTGAGGACAATAAAGAGTCCCACCATGTCCAAAGAAACGACTATCATGGCCGTGGTCGAGGAAATAGAAACGGCCGTGGCCGTGGCCGAAGCTCTTTTGGACGTGGGCGAGGAAATCAACATGGTCGAGACCATGGGCGTGACCGTGGCTCATTTGGAAGAGGTCATGGTCGCGGCCGTGGATCTTCATTCAAACCTCAACACTCGA
>NC_027749.1:22270569-22271676 GCF_000695525.1 Brassica oleracea var. oleracea | reverse complement strand
CTAGTTGACCTCTATCAAGAGAGTTTGAAAGGGAAGAATCCTGAAGCCCATATGACTTATCAAGATAATGAAAATGACTTCAATCACGAGAAGGACGATCTTATGGATTATGAAACTTCAGATTGTCTAAAAGACTGAAGATTGATTTCGACATTTGTAATCTAAAATCTATGTTCTTTGCTTTGGTGTTTTTCATTTCTATGTTGTCATTTCTTTGAACTTAAAACTTAATAATAAATGGATGATTTTATAACTGAAGTCTCTAAGTAGCATCCTTTTGAATCTTGTTTTTAGAAATGAACGAGAACAAGGATGTGCTCGTTGTGGACAGTGGGTCAAGCCACACGATCTTAAAAGACAAGAGATACTTCATAAACCTAACTCTTAAAAACGCCAACATCTCCACCATTGCGGGTATAGCTAGTCTCATACAGGGTCACAACCAGGCCAGTATCTTGTTGCCTATGGGCACACATCTTGAGATATCAGATGCTTTGTATTCACCCAACTCTAAGAGAAGTCTATTAAGCTTTAAATACATTCAAATGAATGGATTTCATATTGAAACCAAGGGCGAAGGAAACAAAAAATTCCTCCAGATCATTGATCTCGCCCAAGGTCATAAGAAAGTTTTAGAATCCATACCCACACTATCTACTGGTCTTTACCATGCTAAAGTCAGTATGATCGAGGCAAATGCCACTTTTAACAAAGAGGCAATTGACAATTTCATTCTATGGCACGACCGGCGTGGCCATCCCGGTTCGACCATGATGCGTAAACTGATCCTGAACTCAAACGACCATTCTCTTAAAGAGAAAAGAATCATCCCTAAGCATCTATCTTGTGTTGCTTGTTCCCAAGGGAAACTCATTTCTAGGTCATCACCAGTTAAAGTCACTAAGGAGACTACAAACTTTCTGGAAAGAATTCAAGGAGACATCTGTGGACCAATACACCCATCTTGTGGGACATTTCGATATTTCATGGTCATCATTGATGCGTCCACTAGATGGTCGCATGTCTGTCTCCTGTCATCCTGTAACCAGGCATTTGCTAGGTTGCTTGCTCAGATAATTCGATTACGAGCTCATTTTCCAGATTTTC
>NC_027749.1:22266008-22270397 GCF_000695525.1 Brassica oleracea var. oleracea | reverse complement strand
TGCATGGGAACATGCCGTCCTACACGCAGCCGAGCTCATACGCATCAGGCCATCTAGTGAACATAAGTATTCCCCATTACAATTGCTTACGAGTCATGAGCCAGACATTTCCCATCTTAAGACATTCGACTGTGCCGTTTATGTTCCAATTGCTCCACCACAGAGAACAAAGATGGGACCTCAAAGGAGGATGGGGATATATGTTGGATTTGATTATCCCACGATTTTAAAGTATCTCGAGCCAACTACGGGTGATTTGTTTAAGGCCAGATACGCGGATTGTCATTTCAATGAATCTGAACTTCCAACATTAGGGGAAACAGATAACAATGAGATCTCAATAAACTATGTCTTGTCTGGGATACAATGGAACAAAAAGAATGTCGACATTGATGATGTATTTGCATACGAGGTAGCCCTTGAACTTATGGATTTAAACGAGGATCATGAACCCACGTCCATTTATGAGTGCACTCAACGATCAGATTGGATCAAATGGAAAGAAGCTATAAACGTGGAGTTAAACTCTTTAAAGAAGAGAGGTGTTTTCGGCCCTATAATCCGAACACCATTTGATGTAAAACCAGTTGGATACAAATGGATCTTTGTGAGGAAAATAAATGAGAATGGTGAAGTCGTGAGGTATAAATCCCGGCTTGTTGCACAAGAATTCTCACAGAGACCAGAAATCGATTATGAGGAAACATATTCCCCTGTGGTAGACGCAACAACTTTTAGATTCCTGATAAGTCTGGCCATAAGAGAAAACTTAAACCTACGGTTAATGGATGTAGTAACTGCATATTTATATGGTCCACTGGATAATGAGATTTACATGAAAGTCCCAGAGGGTATTGAATGGAAAAGCAAAGAGAGTTCTCGAGAACAACATTGTATTAAGTTGAATAAATCTCTTTATGGACTGAAACAATCTGGTCGAATGTGGTACAATAGACTAAGTGAGTACCTAGTGAAAGAGGGCTATAAGAACGACCCGATCAGTCCATGTATTTTCATAAGGAAATTCGAAAATAAAGGATTCGTGATCATAGCAGTATATGTTGATGATCTGAATATCCTAAGAACTTCTGGAGAGATTTCCCAAACAGTTGAATATCTAAAGAAAGAATTCGAGATGAAAGATCTTGGGAAGACAAAATTCTGTTTGGGATTACAACTTGAGTATATAAAAGATGGAATCATTGTGCACCAAATGGCATACATAGAAAAGGTACTCAAGAGGTTTAACATGGCCGACTCACACCCTTTGTCTAACCCCATGGTCGTGACGTCTCTAGGCCTGGACACTGATCCCTTCCGTCCCAAGATGGACGATGAGGATGTCCTTGGTCCCGAAGTGCCATATCTCAGTGCCATAGGAGCTTTAATGTATTTAGCAACTCACACACAGCCTGATATATCCTTTGCCGTGAACCTACTGTCTAGGTTTAGCTCATGTCCGACCCAAAGGCAATGGAACGGGATTAAACATGTTCTTCGTTACCTGCAAGGAACGAAAGACTTGAGTCTATTTTATACTAACCATAACAAAAATGGTGTAGTTGGCTTTGCTGATGCAGGCTTTCTATCAGATCCACACAATGCTCGATCACAGACAAGATATGTCTTTACACATGGAGGTACGGCCATATCATGGCGTTCCATGAAGCAGACGATCGCGGCCACATCTTCAAACCATTCGGAAATATTGGCCATACATGAGGCCAGCCGCGAATGTGTTTGGTTGAGGTCGATGACCCAACATGTCTGATCAGATTGTGGGATGGTCGAGTGCAAGAAACCGACCGAGATGTTTGAGGACAATGCAACACGCATTGCTCAGCTCAAAGATGGCTACATCAAAGGAGACAGAACAAAGCATATTCTGCCCAAGTTCTTCTTCACTCACGATTTGCAAAAGGCTGGAGAGGTCCAAGTGGTCCAGGTACGTTCCAGAGATAACTCAGCCGACCTGTTCACCAAGTCACTTCCGACTTCTACATTCAGGAGGCTCACGCATCAGATTAGGATGCGTAGAGTGAAGGATCTTTAGTGATGATCAGAACAGAGGGAGTATACGTGTTGTACTCTTTTTCCTTCACCATGGTTTTATCCCACTGGGTTTTCCTGGTAAGGTTTTAATGAGGCAACATCCAAAGCGTATACAATCTATGTATGCTTATGGCATCCAAGGGGGAGTGTTATAAATCATATGATGGATGTCCATAACCGGCTCAGTCCATAACCGGTCCAATACCTAGAGAGAGAGAGAAGCGGCTTACCTAGTTAGAGAAAATGAAACCCTATTTCTTTTTCCTTGTATTTGTATACTTTCCATATTTATGTCTTTACTTTTATCTCTTTGTAACTCAAATATATAAGGGTACCTTATGATTGAGTAATAATAACAAGAACTTACATATTCTAAATCCTTAAGTTCACAACAGAACCTGAGTTATTTTATTTTTGGAAAAATTACAAAAACACGTATCGATGCTAAAAGCATTGATGAAGAGGTGATTTATAGTAGAGGTGATGTCTCAATAAATGAGGACCATGTTAACGACAAACCATAAAAATTCAACAAACTACAATAGAACCTCTATAAATTAATAATGTTGAGACTTTGAAATTTTTTTAATTTATAGAGATATTAATTTACAAAAGTTTCCTTATTTAGATTTCTTATTTTAAAATATATTTATTCTAAGTTAATAAAATTTTTTTGATTTTAGTGCATAGACATTAAATGTTATTTTTTAAAATTTGAAATTTATATTAAATTTATTATATTATTTAGTGTATATAATATATATTGCATAGAACTTAAATGTGGTTTTAGGTATAATATTGCTATAAAAATATATTAAATGTTAAGAAAATATAAAGATAATTTCATTGTGAATATAAAACAAATAATATAACAATAGATTCTTACTTATATTAAATATGTATACATATAAATTATTAATTTATAATTTTAATGGGACCATATATTTACCTAGAATTTTCTAAAAAAAATATTATCTTATTTTAAATATTAATTTATAATTATTGATTGTGTCAAATTTTAAATCAGCCCAAATTGGGACCAGTAAAATTTATTAATTTATAAAGATTATTAATTTATCAATTATTAATTTACAGAGGTTCTACTGTGCATTCATTGATCCAACTTAGATTTATGAGAACTACAAAATGAAATTAAAACAGCTGAAATTGTATAAAAATATTTGATTTATTTATTGTTTTTTGATTTTTTTTTAAATATATATTTTATTTTTTTTTGGGATCCAAATCCCAATATCGCAAATATTACAATATCTAGACGATTATCCGAAATCCGGATATGCAGATGTTAAAGTTCCGAATCTAGATAATAAAGTCACGGATATACTAGATGGTTATATGAAATCCAGATATTGGCGTTAGGAGTTTTCAAGGCTCCTAAGACAAACGATGTAGTATAAAAGATTGTCGAACCAATTCTAAGGGATTTCAAAGAACCGAGAATGCAAGTACGTACTTAATCTAAGTGCAACCGATAATTTGGATGGTTTTAAACTACTACTAATAATATAATGCAAGAACATAACAATAAAACAATAAAAGAAGTGACTTTCTTTGCTTATGATAAAATAGAACTCATGGGTATAGGAATTAGACCTTGGGTGATCAAGTTTCGAACTAAAGATGGCAAATGATCAATCAAACTATCAACCTTAAGCTTAGACACAATCTTAAACAAACTCTATGTCTAGATGAATGTTCATTTACGCCAACTCAGAAGATGCATTATGAATACTCTATTAGCAAGGAATAAGAAGGATCTACACTATAACATCCTAGATCTAGCCTAATCACCCTTAATCTCCCTAACCCATGAATTCAAGGATGGATTACTCACTACTCTTCATGATTCCTCTTAAACCCATATTGGATTTCAGATTAATCATGTAGAGAAATACATATAATAGATATGAAAACAAAAGAATTGCAATAACAAAATGATCAATTGATTCAAAGAGATGAACTTTTCAAGAGGTTTTGGTGGTTTTATTTTTTTAAAAGATAATCTGCCTCTCCTGGCTTACAAAAGATACTTAAACTTAGGTTTAGAAAGTAAAAATGTGCATAATGAAATGACCAAAAGGCCCTTGAGTAAACATGAAGTCGAGCAAACGAAATGCGCGCAGCGACCTCCAGTAGTCGCTCCGAGAGGTCGCTCCAGGCTTCGGGAGTGACCTGGAGGGGTCACTGCGAGACGTCGCTCCGGGTCGCTCTTCGCGAGCTACCTGGCTGTATAGCTCCGGTCACGTCGCTCCCAGCTGGAGCGACCTTATGGTGTCACTGCGGAACGTCGCTGTAAGGTCGCTCTCGTGCCTCCGA
>NC_027749.1:22265442-22265931 GCF_000695525.1 Brassica oleracea var. oleracea | reverse complement strand
CTCCCATGCACTGCTCGTCCAATGATCACCTTTATCACCTCTTTTGAGCTCCAAATGCACCCAAATGTCTCCAAGAACTACATGTGGTACTCCAATACCTGATAAAGACTCATGTATGCAAAATGCAACCTAAACATGGATAAATCCTAGTCTATATGATAAAAATGCACATGGGTGAATGAATAAAACAATGGAAATATGCAAGATATCAACTCCCCCAAATTTGTTCTTTTACTTGTCCACAAGTGAACTTTCTAGAACTCATAGGGTGAGAGGGTTGAAGGTGGGAACTCATAGCCAAAAGAAACACAACTAGCACTCAATCCAACATCAAATCCAACATGAGCACACTCTCTTATTACACTCTAGCTTCTCTAGGCCTATCTCAACTCCTTTTGCCCTTACACTCATCATCAAGCATCCACACATTCAAATCAACCAACTCTCACATTCATTAAGCATAAAACATCAGGTGAATTCTTGCAAATG
>NC_027749.1:22262713-22263429 GCF_000695525.1 Brassica oleracea var. oleracea | reverse complement strand
CTCGTCAGGTTCTGGTTTGGAAGAACCACTTCGACCGGCTTGCCCTGAAAGTAGTAGTGGTAGACGTAGTCCTTACCATACATCCCACTGAAATAGGTGGCAATCCTCAAGTAAGTGCCATCGATGAACTTAGGCCATGCTGCGTCCTTTCCCAAGGAACATTCAGAAATTGGAGCAGTGGTGTAATCATCCCGCCTATCCCAACCTTTGGGTGCGAATCAATGGTGTACCATTGATATCTTGCATATTTTCTTGTCTTATCCATTCACCCATGTGCATTTTGATCATATAGACTAGGATTTAGCCATGTTTAGGTTGCATTTTGCATACATGAGTCCTTATCAGGTATTGGAGTACCACATGGAGTTCTTGGAGACATTTGGATGCATTTGGAGCTCAAAAGAGGTGAAAAAGGTGATCATTGGACGAGCAGTGCATGGGAACGACCTCACCGGAGCGCGACCTCGCCGGAGCGACCCCGTGAAGTCGCTGTGACACCCTTTCAGAGCGACTTGACCGGAGCGACGCAGCAAGGTCGCTCGCGTCTCCATCACCCGGGCGACTTGACCGGAGCGACACAGCGAGGTCGCTCGCGTCTCCATCACTCGGAGCAACGTGACCGGAGCGACACAGCGAGGTCGCTCGCGAAGAGCGACCTAGAGCGACGTCTCGCAGCGACCCCTCCAGGTCGCTCCCGAAGCCTAGAGCGACCTCCC
>NC_027749.1:22259761-22262219 GCF_000695525.1 Brassica oleracea var. oleracea | reverse complement strand
ATGGGTTTAAGAGGAATCATGAAGAGTAGTGAGTAATCACCATTTGAATTCATGGGTTAGGAAGATTAAGGGTGATTAGGTTAGAGCTAGGATGTTTTAGAGTAGATCATTCCAAAACCTTGCTAGTAGAGTAATCATAATGCATCTTCTGAGTTAGCTTCTCAAAAGTTGACCTTTAGGCATTTTCCACCCAAAAGGTGTTTGATGAAATGCCTGAAACAACTCTTCTAAGCTTTTAGCATATTTTGCCAAAGACATTTGTTGTTAGAAGTGCTAAGATAGCCTTAGACCTGTTAGTAATGATTGCTTCCATATTATTCAACCGAAGACATTTGTTGTTTGAAATGTGTTAGTAAATGAACATTCATCTAGACATAGAGTTTGTTTAGATTCGTGTCTAAGCTTATGGTAGATAGTTTGATTGCTCGTTTGCCATCCTTAGTTAGAAACTTGATCACCCAAGGTCTAATTCCTATGACCATGAGTTCTCATTTCCTTAGTTAAGAAAGTCAACTCAATTACCATTTTTATTATTCTGAAACTGCATTAGTAATAATCATTAGTTTAGAAAACCTTTAAAATCATCGGTTGCACTTAGATTAAGTAAGTACTTGCATTCTCAGTGCTTGAAATCCCTTAGAATTGGTTCGACAATCATTTATACTACAACATTTGTCTTAGGAGCCTTGAAAACTCCTAATATTAACCATGCCCAGTCTCTGTAGTGCTCGAGACAATTCACGAAGAAGCTGACCATCCCGAAGGTAGCATATATATCGGTGCTTGGAAGGGGCAACGCTCCAGGTGGAGCGTAGGGGCGGATAGCCGGGCAGAGCAGTCGCATGTCTTCCTCGGTGACATTACCAGCTTGCTTCCGTGGGTAGAATGCATGGACGAGCATCCTATGGAGGTAGCGTACAGACGGGTGCCGGATATGTGAGTTCTTGTCAGTCCCGGTAGAGTGCTTGTTTCCAGTGATCAACTTCCAAAGCTGGGTGGGGAGGATTTCACACTTGGGAAGGGAGTAGTCTGCCAAGTCTTGGAAACCCATGACTCTCCCAATGTCTTTGAAGTTCATGTTGTAGTCTCTCCCATTGACCTTGAACCCGATTTTGCCCCATCCTTGCCTCACATGCGGAGCGTCATGGTAAGTGACCTCAAGGGAAGACAAGATCTGACAGGAGACATCCCTGTAGACAGGGTAGGCCATGGTGAGGAGGGTGGGCATCTTTAGGTGCTCCAGCATTGCCTCAATATCAGAATCGAGACCCAACTCCTTCAGCAAATCAAGGTCGGCGAATCTGGTTGGAGTCCAAGTCACCCCATTCAGCAAATGATGATACAGCTCTTCCTCAGATGGAGTTTTCGCCCTGTCTCTATCAACGACAACCTCCTTCCCTTTTGACATCTTGGCCCTCTTTGTAGGAGCATGCTCATCCGCACTTTCATCGCCACTCTCCTCGTCTGTGGTAGCTGCTACACTTTTTCCTTGCTCTTCTCCTGCTCTTTTGCCTTCTTTGCAGCCAAGGTTTGCTGTTGAGAAGTCCTCTGTGTCCCAGAGGCAGTCTGCTCCGAGGATAAAGCTTTCCCTCTCAATGCATATTCCGACTTTCCCTTAGTTTTCTTAACCATTGGTACCTGAAAAATTCAAAACTTGGAAAGGGATAAGTGGATGAACTTGCAAATGAAAATGGCAAGAGTAAACTCAACAAAAGAACAAACTCAAGTTAATTAAGCAGTCAAGCTAAGAGTAAAAAATCACACTTCTCAATCTTTTAAAAATTTGAAAATTACAAGACAAGTAAAATTGAATAATCAAAGTGGTTCTAAAATGAGAGAATTCTTTAATCAAACCTTTCAACACATTAACATACTAACTTACCCACTAGCACACTCAATTGGGGGCAATTTTGAAAACCCCCAAATCCATGAACCCTAATGTTGCCCAAGTTCAAATTAAACTCAATTTCACCATTGATTCAACATCCCAACTTGATAGATAAGCTTTCCCTAGTCTATTTTACCACAATCTAGCAAGGAAATGACCAAATTTCGATTTTCAAATTCTAGGGTTCATGGACCTACGAATTTGAATTTAAAAACTCAATACCTTGCTTTGGATGAAAGGAAATGGTGAATGGGTGGTGAGGAATAGACTACAAGGGCGAAAGCTTGGATTTAGAAACAAGAACTTGTTGATTTGGGTGAGAATTGAGAAAGTTATGGGATTTTTGGTGTGGGTGAGTTTGAGAGAGTATGAGTGTTTATGAGAGGAGGAGAGGGTGAGGAAGATGAAATCGTGGGTGTTGGGTAGGTTTAGGGGCGTCCGGGTCGGTTTAGCTAGATTAGGGATCGGTTTATTTTAATTAAACCGAGTTTAAAACGAAGAAAACTTACCTGGACCGGCTCGGGAGCGACTTGAGGGTGTCGCTGCGGGAGGTCGATCCCGGGTCGTTTC
>NC_027749.1:22258066-22258840 GCF_000695525.1 Brassica oleracea var. oleracea | reverse complement strand
GGTGTGGTCCCCAGAGGTGTCTTGTAAGCTGTCCTATAAGCCCAAAGCGCATCATCAAGCTTAATTGACCAATCCTTCCTTGTAATCCCCCACAATCATCTCCAAAATGGACTTGATCTCTCTGTTAAAAATCTCAACTTGACCACTTGTTTGAGGGTGGTAAGGAGTTGCCACCTTGTGCTTAACATTGTTCTTCTTGAGAAGTCCCTCAAGCAGTTTGTTGATGAAATGAGACCCTCCATCACTGATTACAACTCTTGGAACCCCGAACCTTGGAAAGATGGTGCTCCTGAACATCTTGGTTACAACTCTAGCATCATTGGTGGGACTTGCAATAGCTTCCACCCATTTGGAGACATAGTCAATAGCTACAAGGATGTATTTGTTGCCAGAAGATGATGAAAATGACCCCATGAAGTCTATACCCCATACATCAAACACTTCAACTTCAAGGATTGGATTTTGAGGCATCTCATTCCTTTTTGTGATGTTCCCTCTTCTTTGGCATGCATCACACTTTGAAACAAAGTCCTGTGTATCCTTAAACATATTTGGCCACCAGAATCCAGCTTGTAGCACCTTCGCAACAGTCTTGAATGTAGCAAAGTGGCCTCCATAGGATGATCCATGACACTGTGTAAGGATCCCATCAATCTCCTCATTAGCAACCACTCTCCTATAAAGTTGATCCTTGCAGAGAATGTAGAGGTAGGGCTCATCCCAGTAGTATCTCTTCACATCCCTGTAGAACTTCTTCTTGGCATAGCCCACAAG
>NC_027749.1:22257845-22258026 GCF_000695525.1 Brassica oleracea var. oleracea | reverse complement strand
ATCAGCATACCAAGGTTCTTTCTCCTCTGTTGCCTTGACTTCTTCAAGCTTCCTACCAGTCTCACAAACTGCCATCACTGCTCCAATAGCCATGATCTGTACCTCAGGAAGTTCTTCGTCAATAGGAATGTCACACTCCACTCTCAGCCTGGACAAGTGATCAGCTACACCATTCTCAACT
>NC_027749.1:22254518-22255740 GCF_000695525.1 Brassica oleracea var. oleracea | reverse complement strand
GCAACAGATAAAGGCATCAAGCTGACACTAGCTCCCAAATCGCAGAGACATCTATCAAATACCATAGGTCCAAGAGCACAAGGTAATGTGAAGCATCCTGGATCTTCTAGCTTCTTTGGAACAACAAGCCTTTGGATGATGGCACTGCACTCATGAGTGAGAATCATCATGCCCTCCATCTCTTTCTTCTTTGTAGCTACAACATCTTTCAGGAACTTGCTATATTGAGGAATCAGCATGAAAGCATCAATGATGGGCGTTGTGACTTGAACTTCATTCATTTGCTTCTCAAATAGAGCTTTGTATTTCTCTAGCAGCGGCCTCTTGAATCTACCAGAGAATGCAAGTTTGGGTTCATTGGGAGGAGGAACAAAAGAATTCTCACTTGCTGGAGCAACAACTTCACCATCTTTCACTGTTTTCTTCTCTTCCTCAACCTTTCTTTTACCTTTGGCTTCCACAATCTTCTCCAAGATTTCATCATTGATTTTCTCATCAACAATCACCACTTCATCATCTATGTTGATGGCAACCCCCTCACCTTGTTTCTCAGCATCCTTGGTGAGAGCTCTCGGAGGTAACTCCTTACCACTCCTGAGGGTGATAGCTTTCATAGTCTCCTTGGGGTTTTGCTCAGATTTTCCAGGTAAAGAACCTTGTTGGCGATTTTGTTGAGTGTTCATGGCAGCAAACTTGTTCTCCAAGGTTTTGAACTTGTTGTTGAGCTCATTGTAGCTTTCATCAATCTTTGAGTGAAGGTTCTTCAACTCATAGCTAACATGCTTCTCACTTCTTGTCTGAGACTCCAAGATTTGTTTCAGTAGGGCATTAGTTCTGCTGACTTGAGGAGTAGAGGTACCGTGAATGTGGGGGCGGTCATAAGTGCCAATGGGTCGAGCTGCTCTCTGTTGGATTTATGGAACGTTGTTAGCTCCATTGACGTCCGCATCATTTTGAGGTATGTCTCCCATATCAGTATCCAATCTCTGCAAGTGAGCCTGCTGCTCTTCTTCTCTTCTCTTTCTAACACTCTCTCTCTCTAAACCTCTGATGTCTGCAGCTCTTGGAACTAGGTTTGATGGACCCCTGCTTCTCAAGTTCATACACCTGAAATTGAAAGGTAAGTGAAGAAGAAGAATCAGTAACAAAACAAAATTAAAATGACTTAGTCTCAAGCAAGTGACTAAATCTCAATGTTTAAATCTACTCAGAATTTGGCAAC
>NC_027749.1:22209214-22253899 GCF_000695525.1 Brassica oleracea var. oleracea | reverse complement strand
ATTACTCACTACTCTTCATGATTCCTCTTAAACCCATATTTGATTTCAGATTAATCATGTAGAGAAATACATATAATAGATATGAAAAAAAAAATTGCAATAACAAAATGATCAATTGATTCAAAGAGATGAACTTTCCAAGAGGTTTTGGTGGTTTTCTTTTTTAAAATATAATCTGCCTCTTCTGGCTTACAAAAGATACTTAAACTTAGGTTTAGAAAGTAAAAACGTGCATAATGAAATGATCAAAAGGCCCTTGAGTAAACATGAAGTCGAGCAAACGAAAGGCGCGCAGCGACCTCCAGTAGTCGCTCCGAGAGGTCGCTCTAGGCTTCGGGAGCGACCTGGAGGGGTCGCTGCCAGACGTCAGAGGGGACGCTGCGAGACGTCGCTCTGGGTCGCTCTTCGCGAGCTACCTGGCTGTGTCGCTCCGGTCACGTCGCTCCCAGCTGGAGTGACCTTATGGTGTCGCTGCAGAACGTCGCTGTAAGGTTGCTCTCGTGCCTCCGAGCGATGAAAACGCGAGCGACATCGGGGTGTCGCTCTGAAGGGGTGTTACGGCGACTTCATGGTGTCGCTCCGGTGAGGTCACTCCCATGCACTGCTCATCCAATGATCACTTTTATCACCTCTTTTGAGCTCCAAATACACCCAAATGTCTCCAAGAACTCCATGTGGTACTCCAATACCTGATAAAGACTCATGTATGCAAAATGCAACCTAAACATGGCTAAATCCTAGTCTATATGATCAAAATGCACATGGGTGAATGGATAAAACAATGGAAATATGCAAGATATCAGATATTCAAAAATCACAGGTTCAAATCGATTCAGATACTAAAATTACGGTTTCAACAGATACGAAACCGGATCCAAATACTCTAAATTTTTTAGATATTCGAATCCATTCTACCCCTAGCTAAATGACTTAAGTAAATAGAGCTCGTGAAGCACATACTCATTTTATTAATAAAGTTGATCCATAATATAAAAAAAAAGACAAAAATAATTGGCGAATGGTGGTTGGAACATGGAATATATATTATAATTTTTTTGTTTGTATTATAAACTTAGAAAAAATAAATTAATTAAAGAAGCGTGGAAGCAAATTGGAATAGGCATCTTCTCAAATCTCGATGTACATGCTTATATTAAAGTTAATAATTTAACACCTAATCGTAGTGTATGCAAAGCTGTGTGTTGTTCATATACAGTATACATATAAATACACCAATTAGGCATTTACTATGTTCTCCCCCGAATCCCCGGAGCTGTAGGTGGCGGCCTAACTCTCGCACCCCGTGGTGACAAGAAATGTCCCCTATATTTCGGGCAGGAAATTTCAGAGGTCAACAAGGGCCTTCCTGCAAGATTCTCAACCTGGATGTCTAGTTCTCCGGTTGTTGTCGAATCAGATTACCTCAACATCGAGATAATAAACTTCAAACCCACGAACTGTGCTATACTCAATCTATTAGTGTGTTGCTGAGCCCGAAAATGTCACTGACCCGTTGTACATAGATGCTGGTCCTATATCATCGATCGGTTTCGAGATCAAGAAAACTGAAGGTAGCGGTTACAAGATTGTGTTTTGTCCTATCATGTCAAATTGCACCGATGTCGGGATATTTGTGGACCGAAATGGCGTTCGGCGTTTGGGTTTAACCTCTACGCCATTCGAGATTGTGTTCAAGAGAGTTACTGGGAGAGAAACTTCGTCCAGGACTATGTCTATTATCTGAGAGAAGTTAAAGACTACAAAATTTAAGAGGATATGAGAGTTTTAACCTCTATTTGTGTTCACTGTTTTCTTTGTTCATCCATCATCGTACAGTATATGGAATAAAACTGTTACAGGAATTACCTATACTAAAACTAAACTATCGTGACTTATATGCAAAGCTTTTAGCCCCTTTCTGGTAATCAATCAACAAAAACAACTTTATCTTCTTAAACCTAATTCTGTAATAATCTTCATCATCACCTTCCATCATCAAATCTCTGTTCTTTGGGTTGATCCTTCTTCTTTCATGGTCATACTCAAGACTTTGATTTTCTATATCTCGAGCCTTAGGTGAGTTTTGGATCGGATCTATAGGTTTTTTTTTTTTTTTTTGATCAAGGATCGGATCTATAGGTTATTCTAGAAAAAAGGTTTCAAAAACATCTTCCTTTTGTTTCTTTTTAATACTCTCTTTACTTTACATTCACATAACTACGAAGAGTTTTTTCGACCGACTCGAACGAGTTTATCACGACTTTATGGTTTAGACAAAATCAAATCTCTTTCTTCGATATGTGTTCCAAAGCACGGTACATCATATCTGGATGGAGAAGAATACGCAGTGTCATGGTGGAATTCCCATAAAGGCTTTGCAAATTGTGAAGATGGTTGACAAAAACATGCATAAACGATTGAATCTGTAAGTAGGATTGGGATCCATCTTATTATTTATCTGACAGCTAATAATGTATGGTAAATCTTTTTAAAGCCATAGTTATAGTGTTTTACTAGAGTTTGATCGCGGTCGTTGGGATTCATTTTCTTTTTATAAATTATTTAATAATATTTTTAAATACATAGTTTTTTTTGTTCATTTTTAGGTTCATGCACATTAAAACAAAATCCACCCAGACCTAAAATAATCCGACTCAAACTCTACTTTATAATACCCAAGCAGAACCTAATTTAAAACACAAAAATCGATATCTTAAAGAACCGATTTGTACCCGAACAGATACCTAAATACCTATACCTAACTGATTATGTAAATACAAAAAATTATTTGTTAACTGGTTTGAATTCTTGTCACGAATTAAGAAAATTCATTCAAACATGTGGAGTTATTATGGTTAACACCTAAAATAAATGATATCAAATTATTATAGTAAAAACAATTAATGAAGTAGTTAAGAAGTGTGAAAAAAGAATGTAAAAAATATAATAAAACATTAAAATAAGTAAATTATGTTTTTTTTTTTTTAACTCAACATTAACTTTCTCATTAACCAAAGGTTTTAGTAAAAACAAATTGTAACCATATTGCCTCAGCAGAGGCTTTAACCACTTGTGATTTAATGGGTGAAGATATAGTATGACTTAAGCTCACTCGTTTGGAACCTAAATTGCCTTATCAATCACCCAATCACTTAAACCACCATGAAAACAAACTCATCTCACCACAAGCGATGAAAATGAGTTTCTCTTAGACCACACTACTACAGGGGCATAACCAAACCTGAAGCTAAATTCTAAACAAAGAATTCAAATATGACCGAAGCTGGAGATCACAATTAGATTGGAATTAGCACCTAGGCGCATGTTCCTCGCTCAGGACCGCTTCAGATTGCAGTCAGTGTCCCAAACCTTATTCAGCGGATGCACAACCAATGAATCGATTTTGATGAGTCTGTACCTTGACCGGCAATTGCATTTCAGAACAGAATAGGCTCCCCACCAGACCGGTGTTTAAACCACCACCAAGGACTTCTCCATCGCATGATTCCTAGGCTTGGTTCCTTAAAAAAAATTGAAAAAAAAAATTGTTAAAAAGGATTTTTTTTTTTAATTATAAAAGTTTGAATTTGAAAAGCATAATTCTAAAACTATAAAAACTAATCATTTTTATATTTTTAATTTAAATTTTTATATTTTATATGAAAAGTAATAATAATTTATTTCACTGTTTATAACTTTTATGTATACTGCTGTATGCAAACATCGTACATAGAATAAAAAATCTTTCTATTTTTCATTTTCGTTATTTTAACGATGGTTATGATATTAAAGTTATACGAAATATTACAGAAATGATTTTACACCCAAAATCATTTTTTCCATTAGTCTACATAGGAGAATTTTCCATATATATATTAGGGAGTGTATTCAACTGAGTTTTGAAGTGATTTGTATTATAATGACAAATTCACTGTTATTTAAATATAAATTTTAAAAACTTATTTAAAATTTATTTTTATTAAACTTGATATTTCATAAAATACTCTAAAATTTTCTATTGATTTTAAAATGTTTGCAAGGAGTTTCTTAGTTTAAAAAAAAAAAAAAACCAAATCTCATAATTTAAAATGAGATTTTAGAGTTGTTTTTTTTGTAAATAGTATAAAACTCACCCATCATATAAAATCATTTAAAAACTCGTTAAAAATCAAATCAATTCAAATTTTATATTGAATACACAATTATTTTACTACATACTAATTATTATTTTCATAATTATATAGCTGTGTTAAATACAGTAACGTTGTCTGACGAGTAGCCTTATGATTTACAAAGCTAAAATAATCTTAAAATGATATTTTCTTAACATCTGCCTTAAACTTGGAAATTAATTTGGTCAACAGGGTAACATAGCTAAGTGACCTTAAAAAAATAGAGCTCATGAAGCATATACCCATTTTATTAGTAAAGTTGACTCATAATAAATAAAAAAGACAAACACACAATTAGCGTAAAATGGAATCTATATTATAAATGATCATCTTCTCTACATGTATAATTGTTTAATTTAAAATAATTTATTTGAAATAATTAACTTTATTTTTTTTTTCAAATACCACTTTTTCAAATTACCTTTGAAAATACAAGTAGCGGTTATTATGTTTATTAAGGAAAATTAGAAACTTTAAAAACAATTTATAGAGTTTCTACTATAACTAGCAAGAAGCTAACGCTTTAAAAACTTCACTCTTGAACAATTTCCTCATAAATTTAATCACACGAGGATAATCTATCAATGAATCCATTTCTATACTATAAACAGGTGCTTTGGTATTTTTTCTCTTTAAATTAACCTTTTTGGTTAACCAATTTCTTGACCAGGTTGAACCAAGCTTTTAGTTCTTCTTTTTCCTTTCATTCAATCTATTAATTATTTAGGGTTATATTTAAATTCTACCGTGGCATCTTTTTTGTTTTATACCTATTGAACACGTTGTTGACTTAATATGAACCTATAATATTATCTTTTTTTAAAGTACTCAATATTATTTCATCTAATTAATTATACTCTATTATTTAAGGAAGGTGTATTCACATAAGATAGCCTATGCATGTATGTTTTATGATCATAAATGATATTTAACTTCGTAATATATTTATTAAGAATACATTTATACATTCATAGACATAAAACACACACATACTTAATAAACTTCACTTATATACTATATTACATAAATATGAATTACATATATATATACATGACGTTACATAGAATACACATTTGACAATCATATACAGTAATAATTTTATAATAAGTTTTATAATGGCAGTTTTTATATATTTAGTCATTCATAAAATAGACCGACATGTTTATATGATTGTCAAGTACCATTATATTTTTACATGATAATATAATGATGTAATTTTTAATGATTACCATTATACAATAAATTATAATTTAAAAAAAGATTTTGAAGGTATATAACTAGATACTATATTTACTGTTACACAGAAAATTATATATACCACAATTTTAGTAAATGGAATATACCTATGCTAGAATTAAACTACTAACTGAAATTGTGTATATCTTCTTAAAATCTATACTATTAAAAGGAAATTATTTTTAAAATCTAATGCAAACAATTTTTTAGACCTATCTAAAATTAAATAAATCTATTGTATGAATTTAGAATTCTTTTTGAAATTTACCGTGACATTTTTTCTTGGACCTATTAAACATGTTGTGACTTGACCAAACCAAAAACCAAATAACTAAACACAAATCAGAACCAAATTCATAATTAACGGAATAGTTTCTATATGTCTTGAAGAAAAAACTAAAAACTACAACCGAACCGAACCAAACCGAAAACAAAAAAAAATATAATGTGGAAGCAAACTGAAAACCGATCGTCCATGTCTAAACATATTAGTAAGCAAACATACATGTTAATAAATTTATCAACAAAATATAATCCTAGTAACGATTAAACCAAAAACTGATAAAGCTAGAGCTATAGTGAAATACATAATCTTATTAGTTAACCAACTGTTTAAGCCTCCAAGATCAGGATAAAACAGTAAAACTCTATCACTCCATATATAAGAAATAATCATACAAACAAATTGAAGAAGCGTTTGTAGACAAAAAAATAATAATTTAAAAGGCGTTTAATGAAAGTGGAATAAAGAAAAAGATAGGCGTCTTCATAAACCTAGCGTATACGAAGGTGTATGTGCATGTATACACGACCGTATAAATACCGATCACATGAGCTCACATTTTTTCATCCAATAACACTCAAAGCTAATCAACTACACAAACTGAAAAGGATGAATTTTATGTTTTACTTCCTTCTTGCCTTAACCACTGTTTTGGCTGTGACCGCAAGCCCCGGCCAACCAGTTCTCGACATTAATGGTGATATTATATCGGACGGCAGTTACTACGTTATTCCCCTCAACTATGGCACTAAAGGTGGCGGTCTCACCCTCTCCCCTCGTGGTGACAATTTATGTCCCCTCTTTATCGGGCAGATAATTTCAGAGGTCAACAGGGGCATTCCCGTAAATTCTCAAACTGGAGGCCTAAAGTTCAGTTCGTTCCCCAATCAGAGAACCTCAACATCGAGATGGACGTCAAAGCTAAGTTCTGCGTTCGGTCAACCTATTGGTGGGTGACGGCTGCCGAAAGTCACTTTAGGAAATTGTTCGTAACGGCTGGTCCTAAGCCAGAACTTGGAGAAGATACGTCGAAGAGTTTCTTCCAGATCAAGAAAACTGGAGTTTTAGTTAACAGTTACACGGTTGCGTTTTGTTCCAAGGATAACGGTTGCAGCGATGTCGGGATATTTATGGACGAACATGGCATTCGTCGTTTGGCTTTAGGCTCTATGCCACTCCCAGTTATGTTCATGAGAGCTACTGAGGAAAAGACTTCGTCCAAGAATATGTATATATTATCTGAGTGAAATTAAGAGTTTATATAAGAGTTAGAGTTTACAACTAATAATAAAACTCTGTATATGTTCATCAATCATTTGTATGTCTAATCATGAAAAATCTCAAAGCACGAGGCCGGTAAAATAAAGATGAAAGGTGCTTGCAAATTAAGAGTTATTTTTGAGTTCACCCCTAGGGTGTTAGATTCACCAGCCAATAGGATTTCATTATTTCAAATTCGATATCTTTAAAAAAAATATATATATTATCAAGTTATATTATGTTTTTTTTTTTAAAGTAAAAAAAAATAGCAGCTACAGAAAAAAGAATTAAAAAATCTTTTTAACGTCGTCAGCAAAACACTAAACCCTAAATTCTAATCCTTAAACCCTAAATCCTAAATCCTTAGGTAAACCTAAACCCTTGGTTAAATCCTAAACCCTTGGGTAAACTCTAAACCCTTGGGTAAACCCTAAACCCTTGGATAAATCCTAAACTCTAAATAAAAACACTAAACCCTAAAACTCTAAACCCTAAATCCTAAACCCTAAACCCTTGAGTGTTTTAGTGTTTAGTGATTTTGATTTAGAGTTTAAGATTTATCATAGAGTTTAATATTTATCCTAGAGTTTAGGGTTTATCCAAGGGTTTAGGGTTTAAGATTTAGGGTTTAGGGATTAGGATTTAGGGTTTAATGTTTTGCTAACGACGTTAAAAATATTTTTTTTGTAACTACTACTATTTTTTATTTATTTTTTTTTACCTTTTAATTTTAAAAATATAATATAATTTGACAATATTTTGTTTCCTTTTTTAAAAGATATCGAATATGAAATAACACAATCCTATTGGTTGCTGAACCTAGAGGTTCACCCTAGGGGGTGAACCCAAGAATAAGTAGCAAATTAAATACTCTTTTGATTCTTTTTCCTCACCAACAGGGCTATACAAGGACTTGTGCAAATAAAATGACATTCCTTGACTATAAATTCATTCAATTTTCTTAAATCGGGAGATGGTTACAAGTTTGTGTGGTGCCTTACTCATGATTTAGGAGGTACCAGCAAACTTTACAGCTCGGAGGGATGAGCCTTTAGTTTAAATAGTTTATTAGAGCACCTCCGATCAAGGTTCTATCAATTGGAGTTCTAAATATGAATATGTGTGTATGTATATATTGGAGGTGATTGGTTGGGATTTATCTCCCTACTTTATTTTTATTTATTTGTAAATCACTAAATTTTACCAATCATGTTGTAGCTTTACTTTTAAAAACTAAAGTTTACATCAAGTTTTTATTTAGTTTTACAAATCATGCTTTAACTTTATTTTTAAAACTACAGCAAAAAAATAAAGCAAAACTTTTTCTTATGTATTTTAGGCAAAAGCCCTACATCTTCTTTTTATAGGCTGTAGAATCTATAAATAAAAAAAAATATCTATAATAACAAATAAATTATATAATCATAATAAAAACTTTTATAAATATTTTAATTTTGAATTTGAGTGTTTTTAAATTATTAAGATATTTAAATAATATAAATATTATTTACATATCACATTTTAAATTACAATAATTTTTGATAATTTATTAAAAAATATTAATATAAATTATTTTAATTGATATAAAATAATAATTTTATATATACAACACATATTTCATATATTTTATTTTAAAATATCTACATCGTACAGCTTACAGCTACAACAAATTTAACTACAGCAAAAGTCTCTGCAGAAAAAGTCTGCAGTAACAACTTTACAGCTAGAACCGATTTATCTACAGCTAATCATCTACAGCTAAATTTTTAAAGCCACAGTTTAACCAATCATCACCATTGTATATGTGTATATAGTTGTAGGGTCCACTAAATAGTGTAGAACCCCTACCAAAGATTCTAAAATTTTTGGTAGGGATTCTACACTATTTAGTGGACCCCACAACTATATACACCTATACAATATATATATACATACATATTTATATTTAGAACTCCAATTGATAGAACCCTCATTGGAGATGCTCTAATGCCACTGGGTTTATCCTCTTTTTATTACAAGTTTACAACATATTCTCCATTCGTAGTTTAACGATTACAATTTAATAGCACCATCGTATTCTATCTGCAACAAAGCATAAACAAAAATAAGAGGATAGTACACAAACTTAACAAAGTTTTATGAAGTGTGGAAAGGAATTTTGAAGTCGCCACAAGTGCGTCAAATAATGAGGAAATTTGCGAGCATTAAACTTTTCCCAAAAAACTAAAGCTCTATCGTTCAGTTCTAAAAAGAATGTGCTAGTGCATCCATAAACATAAAATTGGAAAACCTTATAAAATGAAAGTAAGAATTCATCAACATATACTAGCACCATAGAAACTTAAGTAAGACACTGGAAAAAGGGTATGATCGGTCACCTTTGATCTTTGCAAAGTCCAAACTCATCAAAGCTGTGGAAAACTGTGAGAGCCATTGTCGTGATGCTTGTTTCAACCCATAGATTGACTTTTTTATACACGAATCGCAAGACAACATTTGGTGAAGTGTGTCCCTCTTTCTTACTGCGTATCCCGGAGGTAAATCAATATAAATATCCTGCGAGAGACCACCAATGAGAAAGGCGTTTGAGATGTCTAGTACGTGTAAGAACACTTCTTCTTGGCAGTCATTGCGTGTAGAAGCTTGACGATACCATCTTTGTGACTGGAGATCAACATGCTACGTAAATCCTTTAGCCACCTTATGGGCTTTATACTGCTCAAAGGTCCCATCGATGCGTTTTACTTTAAACATCCATTTGCATCCAACTATTTTCTTTCCATCAGGTAGAAAACCAAACATACCAAGTATCAAGACTTTCTTAAAATCATACTCCTCATCCACAGCCTTACACCACTGTAAAAGAAGTGAGTGTCCTTTACGTATAATGGACAAGAAACTGTGATTCTAGTATACATTCTATGATCAAAATGTGTTACATACTTGTGTGTATATTAGTATATATATGTATATCAGACTTGGATTTTCACTTATAAGTGGCTTTAGTTAAAACCCATATTTTTAAAATTTAGTATTTGATCAGAATGTTTCGGAAAAAAGAAAAAGATCAGAATGAAGAATAACATGTGTTTGTTTTGTTTGTCTCCCGTGGGTACCATTAAAATTGGGATGCGTGTGTTTTAGATTATGATTCGTGTTGGAATAAACACGATATATGGCATCCGGATTAGCAAGACTCTTCGCTTAATCAACAACTAGATCTCGACCCGCAACCGAGTTTTTGTTTTAATTTATTTTTATATAAATTTTTTTTTTCAATTCTAAATTGGTATATATTATAATATATACGTGTATATCAATTTTTAAAACATAATAAATTTACGGTATATTTTTTCTTTGAATAGATTGTTTCAAACTTTCACATGTATTTGTATCTTCTTCTATATATTTTTTTTTATTATTATTTCATTATTAAAATCGTAACTATATATATAAAGATTAGTAAAATATTTTTTATTGTCATATTCAAAGATATTGTAACATTTCACAAATTTAGAAAGTTTTTAAAAAATTAAAATTTTCGCTTCATAGATTTATATTATCGAGTAAATAATTAAACATTTAATTTTTGTTTAATTTTTAAAATAAACTATATAGTTTAAAATTTGTTTTCATTGGTTTAAGGTAGTAAAGATTAATCATTGTTAGATAATATGTTTTTTGTTATTTAAAAAAAAATCTTTATAATTTTAAAAGTTAACATCAACAAATATTAAAATAATTAACATATGAAGGTATAATATTACAACATTAAATTATATCTATTTAATTTATACTATTTGATAAATCTAATGAATCATCTATTGTTTAAATCCAATTATTGATAACCCAATAAAAAATTTTGGTAGACCCAAAATTTTTAAATGATAAGATTAGAGATTAAATGTAACATAACTTTTTAAGAATAGATTCATTAGGTCCATTTAAAAAAAAAATCACACATGAATTAAAGTTGTGATTTCTGTTTTAATATATAAGATGTTAGCCATTGAGATTCGTTTGTCCGTAAATGTCAAAGTAAAACTTGGAGGGAAAACACTTTAGCGCCAGCGGGCAATCTCAGATATAATAAGTTTTATTGTATGCGTTCAGTTTAATTGTATCAAATATTAGACAATTCCCTTGCCATGTGAGCCCAGACCAACGGAGTCTAAAATGCATATAAAATTGGTAATTCCGATTTGTTTTTATGCTCGTGAGAAGCGAGGACAAACACATGTTAAATGAATTTTGTATCTCAGAAGTTAAATGCTAATATAAATTATTGTAATTAAAATTTATATATTAGAATGGTAGATCACTTACAAAAGGTAATTTAAAATTTAAACTAATTTAAAATTTAAACTAGATCTCGATCCGTGCAACCGCGAGATTTTTGTTTTCATTTTTTTTATATAAACATTTTGTTTTCGATTCTAAATTGGTATATATTATAATATATATGTATCTATCTTTTAAAACATAATAAGTTTACGGTATATTTTTTTCATTGAATAGATTGTTTCAAATTTTCACATGTATTTGTATCTTCTTCTATATATCTATTTTCGGATTATTATTTCATTATTAAAATCGTAACTATATATATAAAGATTAGTAAAATATTGTTTTATTGTCATATTCAAAAATATTGTAACATTTCACAAATTTAGAAAGTTTTTTAAAAATTAAACTTTTCGCTTCATAGATTTATATTATCGAGTAAATAATTAAACATTTAGTTTTGTTTAATTTTTAAAATAAACTATATAGTTTAAAATTTGTTTTCATTGGTTTAAGATAGTAAAGATTAATCATTGTTAGATAATATGATTTTTGTAATTTAAAAAAATCTTTATAATTTTAAAAGTTAACATCGACAAATATTTAAATAATTAACATATGGAAGTATAGTATTACAACATTAAATTATATCTATTTAATTTATACTATCTATAAATCCAATGAATCGTCTATTGTTTAAATCCAATTATTGATACCCTAATAAAAATTTCTGGTAGGTCCAAAATTTAAATGATAAGATTAGAGACTAAATGTAACATGAATTTCTATGAATATGTCTATTAGGTCCATTTTAAAAAAAAATCACACACGAATCAAAGTTGTGACTTCTGTTTTAATATATAAGATTTAGTATTTCACAGTTTTTGTGGAATAGCTTACAGAAAAGCCGCCTTTTTAAACCTTTTTCATCCTTTTTGAATAATTTATTAGTATAATGTTAAATGAATTTTGTGAGAAACTCTTGGAATATACAGTATATGCTCTTACATTGCATATAATACAT
This sequence comes from Brassica oleracea var. oleracea, assembly GCF_000695525.1. Taxonomy (NCBI): domain Eukaryota; kingdom Viridiplantae; phylum Streptophyta; class Magnoliopsida; order Brassicales; family Brassicaceae; genus Brassica; species Brassica oleracea. Next base: position 22,241,640 of record NC_027749.1, on the reverse strand, counting down.
CAAAAAACCTAACACATGTCATGTGGAGTATTGCCTTTTAATCAAGAGTTTCATCCACGCGCTCGCGCGGACATTGGTTATTTTATTTTTATAAATTAATATTTATTTTTCATGATTAGTTTTATATATTTTAGATGTCGCTATATAATTAATTTTATTTAAAAGATCAGATTGAATAGGATAATATAGTTATTTTTGGTACAAATATTCTGAACCCGTTTCAGATATATTAGTTATTTTGATATTTTTAGTTTTCTATACATCAAAACCGAACCATCTAAACCCGAGATGACCCAACTCGAAACCCACACATAAATTTATAATATCCAAACAGAACCTAATTTCAAACCCAAAAAAATATGATACACAAAAGAAACAATTCATACATGAATGGGTACCCAAAGTGTCTATGCCTAACTGATTCTATAAAACAAATTAAAAAAAAAAACAATTTTCATGTGTTTGACTAAATTAAGTGAAATAGAAAAAATGATTTTTATTTAGTAAAATAGTTATATGGTATGAAAAATAAAGTGACAATATATATAATATGTTTTTATTATTTTAATTTAAGTTATTATTTTGTTCACTTAGACTATGTTTTTGAATTATGTGTTTGGCTACATAATTTTTCACCGATTGAAATTAAGATAAAAATAGCAAAATAGACTAAACCAAACTTTTAACCATGTGCAAAACCCGATTATTTTACATTTCAATTTTATAAATGGTACAAAGTTAATGTTGATTAACAAATAAATAAAAATCTGCAATATATTTATTATGGTAATATAATTAATTATGTGATATATTGTTATAATAATTTAATTAATAAAATAGTTAGGATGAATGAAAATAAAGAAATAGAAGATGTAATAAATCTGTTGAAAATAAGGTTAGTTCTATAAGCAAAATTACTAAAATGACACTATACTTTTTTTTATTTGTATTTCAAATAAAAGATTAAGATATTAAAAGATATTATAATTAAATTATGTTTAATTTGATAAATTTTCTAAGGAATGGTCCAAATAAAAATCATACATAAAAAAATTATAAGACTCTAATTTAATAGATTAAATATATTGTTTATATATTTACATGCACCTTTGGTCTTAATAGTTTAAAATTTCTCATATTTCTAATTTTTCGTGTACGTAAGCAAAATGGTGATAACAAAAACATAACAGCTTTGGATTACTTAAATTGTATGATTTAAATATAAATTCACTAAAACAGAACATGTTATCTAATGCATTACAACCAAAATGTTATAAATGTTTACAATATGTGCATATGAACTAAATACTAATAGTGTATTGTTGTAGTATACACGTTTTTGATAGTGTAAACATCTAAAAACTATTCAAAATAGAAAGCTTTGTAAGAAGTATAAATTATATTGTATAATTCATAATATCAGCCCATATAATTATAGATTGATCATCACATTTTTAATGGGTCTCGGCAAAATGAAGTAAAGAAAGTTGGACTGAGATTTTATTTAATTGATCTAATAATTAAGAGTGAGTGGCAATTTGGTAATTATTAAGGAAAACTCACGGTCAAGTTGGTTTTAATAGTTTAAAATTTCTCATATTTCTAAATTTTCGTGTACGTAAGCAAAATGGTGATAACAAAAACATAACAGCTTTGGATTACTTAAATTGTATGATTTAAATATAAATTCACTAAAACAGAACATGTTATCTAATGCATTACAACCAAAATGTTATAAATGTTTGCAATATGTGCATATGAACTAAATACTAATAAATCGTGTATTGTTGTAGTATACACGTTTTTGATAGTGTAAACATCAAAAAACTATTCAAAATATAAAGCTTTGTAAGAAGTATAAATTATATTGTATAATTCATAATATCAGTCCATATAATTATAGATTGATCATCACATTTTTAATGGGCTTCGGCAAAATGAAGTAAATAAAGTTCAGCTGAGATTTTATTTAATTTATCTAATAATTAAGATTGAGTGGCACAAGTTGGTAATTATTAAGGAAATTCAGGGTTAAATACTAAATGTATTTCAGTTTTATAAATAGATTAGATATTTGTATTAGGGCGAACTCGCTTTGCTCTTGGGTTGATGAATTAGACCATGATTAACTTTGATTCTTAAAGTGGGGTTCTTAACTTCGGCTAAGAACTGTTTCTTAGGTTTTAACTAAGAAAAACTAAGAACCGTTAAATAAGAGATATATAGAGTCATTCTTAGCCGAAAAGTGTAAAAAAAAAGGTATCAAATCATGAATTAATAACTCCAAATTAAAAATCAGGGTTAATAGGCTCTTAGGTTCCACGAAGTACTTGTCTTTTGGTGCCTCGGAGTAAAAAAGGGCGGTGAATTTACCGAGAAACAAAAATATCGAAATTTGGCACGTCGAGAGGAGAACAGAAGTTAATACTGATCATAAATAATCGGTCAAAAGCAAGCTAAAACTCTCATCTTTTTTGTTTGTTTGTAAAAGGCATCTAAAACTCTATCTCCCCACAAGAAATAAACAAACAAATAAATTAAAGAAACGAGTAAGGAAGTTAATAATTCTCAAATCTATAAAAATCTATAAAAAGATGGCATCTTCTCAAGTCTCAACGCATTTGTTTAATTTTAAAGTTAATAATACAAAAACCTAAGCGGTAGCTCATACAAAGCTGTATATGCATGTACGATCATCCTTTGTATAACCGCTTACATTAGCTCATATTTTCATTCAAATCAAATATATAAACACAAATAACACATGAGCCCTATATTTTACTTCCTTCTTGCCTTAACCGCTGTTTTAGCCGCGAGGGCTAACGCCGGGGGAGCAGTTCGCGACAGTGATGGTGATATCATATCCCGTGGCAGTTACTACGTTAAACCCGCCTTCCTTAGTGAAGGTGGAGGCGGCCTGAGCCTCACCCACAGTGGTGACAGCCCATGTCCCCTCTATATCGGGCAGGAATGGTCAAGGCTCGACTGGGGCATTCCCGTAAAATTCTCAAACTGGAAATCTAGAGTTGGGTTCGTTCCCGAATCAGAGAACCTCAACATTGAGATGGACGTCAAAGCTACGGTCTGCGTCAAGTCAACCTACTGGTGGCTCTCGGCGGACAAGGGCAGTAAGACGTGGCTGGAGGCTGGTCCGAAGCCAGATGATCAGCCTGGACAAGATTCGTGGAGGAGTTTCTTCCAGATCAAGAAAGCCGATGGAGGAATACTTAGGGGTTACAATATTGCGTTTTGTCCTAACGATAGCGATTGCATCGATGTCAGTGTATATTTGGAAAGAACTACCGGTTGGCGTTTGGGTTTAGGACCTATACCAATCGAGGTTGAGTTCGTAAAAAGCTACTAGGACAGAGACTTTGTCCAAGACTATGTCTATTATCTGAGAGATAAGTGTTATAACTCAAGACTAATAATAAAAACTCTTATCTTGTGTTTCTCTGTTTGCTTTGTTCATCGTACCTGGATTTAGTAACATTTTGTGGTGAACGACACTTAGCTCTGATCAACGATGAGGCTTTGCTTGTTAAGTTCCAGAAGGCTCATGATGAACCAGCGAAAACTAAGAAACTGGCCTCTTGAATAATGGTTGGAATAATACCAACAACCTGCATTCATTTTGATTTTTTTCTTTGTGTTTGATCAGTTTGTCATGTGCGTTTGATTTGTTTAAGGATCCTGCTTGTTTTCAAATCAACTACATAGTTTATAATCAAGTGGAAGTACTTGCAAAACCATATGGTTACAAATTTGATTCAAATGGGTGCGATAGACAAAATAAGTTAAAATTAATGGAAGCAGACTTTTATTACTAATCAATTTGTACTCGCAAAAGCACGACGTCAATTAATAAAGAGAACTCGCAAAACACAGTGCCAGTTTATTACGAGTAAATATGGGGAAATTGCCAAACATACCATTTTTCATCTTTGCATTAAAATTTTTTTAATGAAATATCATGATAAGATTCCAATAAATTCTTTTTGAATTTGTTCGAAGAGAGATTTAATCATTCATCTAATATTTGTTTCTCCCTAATACCATAACTAACTATTATAATTGTAATAACTAGATTTTGATCCACGCTTTTAAAACGCAGATTTATTTTTCTTGATTTTTTTAAAAATTTACAAATATTTAGTAAATGTCATATTTTCATATATTTGTGTTTAATTTTATAGAAGACTTGAACTTTTTATCTTTATTTATCGTATATCACTTTAAAAGACTATTTATGTTTACAACATTAAACTTGATTTTTTAATGAATTAAATTGGCATAACTCTAAGAAAATAATTTTAAGGAAAATTTTATGTTTACCACTTTCAAGGTACCACTTTTCATTTTTACCATCACTAAAGTGACATTTTCAAAAATATATTCTTCGTTAAGTGGCAAAAGACTCTTATACCCTTGTTATCTATATATATAATAAATCATTATTTAAATAAAAAAAATAGAAAAAAACATATTTTTATTTTTTTTCAAATTTCTTTTTGAAAATCGAAAATTATGTTTGAAACTATTTTTATAAATTTGTTTTATATTTTTTAAGTATTTATTTATATATTTATTAGAATATTAAATTTCACATTCCAAAAACCATACCTCACCCCTCAACTCTAAACACTAAGTCTAGATTAGTTAACTCTAGGGGTATAAATGTTTTACCCTTCATTAAAAGTGATGTTAAAAGTGGTTAGTATAAACATGAAAAGTGGTACTATGAATGTGATATTTGTGGTAATTTCTCATAATTTTATTATGTGGTTAATTTTTTTTTGTTGTAAATTTATTTTTTTAATGACATTTTGTACAAATTTTAATTAATAATAAATTATTATATTATTTTTTAATAAAGATTTATATATTTCAATTAAAAAATTCAAATATTTTTTGAAAGCTAAGATTATTTTAAAAATTCATCATAAATTGCCATAGTTTCAACTTTTTTGGATTGGCACTCACTCACTTATACGTTTTGTAGGCTTCGCTGTTCGAGACATCTCATATTATTAGGAAAGTGGACCTAATTTGTAAGACATTCAAATTTTACAGATAACCAGCGATTGGGCTTTTATGGGTTATCCAGTTACCGAAAAAAATACATAAGACCCTATAGAGTTGTGATAAGTCGTGGAGATATAGTTTACGGAATTGCCCTTAATGAAGTTGGTGATTTCCTTTATAAATGAGTGGCATATCCCTTTCTTATCAAGGAAGAAGCAATTTGAAAAAATAACTTTTAAAATGTAAATTATTTATGAGCACGTCATGCTGAGGTGACAGTTCCATAATCCTTCTCATCTTAAATAATTAACCACATTTTATTTACTAGAGTATTTACATCGAATGCCATTACCATCCAATTTTATACCATTAATCGCTGGCCCTTTTATATCAAACTACCTTATATTAAAACCCCTGTTCGGAAACTCGCTAGGCGTTACGCGTGCGCTCGGATTGGGCCTAGCGCCGAATGAGAAAATCGGAGATTTTGCGGGATTTAATCGGCGATTTCTTTTAAGCTATATATTATACATTTATACACATTACAACGAAGATTACTTAGTGTAGTGGTTGAGGCTCACCTTTTATCTCTAGCAACCCGGGTTCAAATGAGGGAAAATGCAGAATTGCATATTTTTTAAAGTTTAACTTAAATGAAGGGTAATTATGTCATTTACATGTCGTCTTCCTCTTTACATTATTAGGATTTCTGCGTTTTTAAGCTCGACGGCTCTGTAACTTTGATGAGTTTTAGATCGCTTTTCTTCTTTTTTATTGTTTTTTTCTAGCAAATTTCATAAATCGTATGTATATTAGTCGATTCTTAGGCCGAAACAAGCAATAACTTAAGATTTTTTGTGAGATCCGAGTTTTCCAGCGAATTTCTTTAGTTCGCCACGGTTGATGGCCGGATAACGATTTTTCGGCGACTTTACGGTCCTCGACGGCGCGTTTTAGAACATGGATTAAAACTAACAAGTACGTAATACCTGAGTACTCTCCTCTCCAATTTGCCATACGTATTACTCCATTTACGCATGCACTATGTTTCATCACAGCCATATACTGGACTATAGAATATCATTTACCTGAACAATCAAATACACATATTTTTAGATTTTATGAGAAACTATTTTCTCACACATTATTTGAGAAAAATATATCAAAATGAAGACCATTTAACCATTTTAGACAAAAACATGAGCTCTCTACTTGCAAAATGAGGCGTATGTTCTACTGTAATGGCTATTACCGCAAACCGAAATGGTGAAATTTAAACGAACCGATTTGAATTTGGTATATATGCCGGTTTATGCAAGTAAAATAAGAATGTTTCTAGCCTAATTACTGGAACTATACGTCCCTTAAATATGTTCAACGTGACCATTATTATTTTAGGTTAGTATATATATAGTTTTGACTATATTAATTATTTAAAATGTATTGTATCCCTTATATATGGTAAAATTTCTGGTGATTCCGCAAGTCAATAATAAATTTATTGAGAATATAAAATCTATGACCTATATATGGCAAATATTGCTGAGATTGTGCGTTACTTTTTAGAGTGATTGACAAGCTAAATCTATTCCATTAATTGGTTTAAATTACGAATATATTCTCCTTAATTCTATGTTTTCCTCCTATATAACCCAATGGGGAGTGATCATTTCATCATTCACTAAACCAGAGCAAAATCATTGATCCTTCCCAAAACTTAGAAATTCACCATGGCTGCGACGAACCATATCTCAGACCTGAGACCTTTCCAATCAATGTAGAAGGCTAAGGTAATTTTGATCCGGCTATGGAAGTAGTTTTCAGCTGTGGGTGGTGAGACAATTGAGTTGGTCTTTGTATGCTAAAGTAAGTTTAATAATATATATGGCGTTTCATTGCGTGAATTATGTTCGGTATTATATAGTATGTAAGGTTTCTTACTATTTTGTGTTCATCTTTAATAAGCTGACAAGATTCATAGAACCGTGAAGAAGGACGAAGTGCGGCAATTCGTCCGTGTGTTGCAGCAGGGGTAATTCGTCGATCTGTTCCCTTCATGGATTATGTATAAACGTAGGAGCTGATTGTTTTGCATTTTTTAATATAAGGGTCTATGATGTTGCATGGTGGTTCATCTCAGCATTCTGAGTCTAATGATCTGACACCAGCCAAGATCAGGACTTTGTTACAAGATCAGCGTGTACTATAAATGTCAAGAAGGAGAAGTTCGAAAAAGTGGGTCGAGTGAGACTAGGCGTTATGGGAGGTGTGAGCAGAGGCTTATGTTTGCATTACTTCTTTCGTTTTGTGGTTTCTTTAAACCATCATATCATTTGTACTTCAAGTTTAAGTTATGGTTCGTTTAAGCCTCTGCTCTTTATGAATTTTCTATTTCTTATGCTTAGCTAAATAATTGTCTGAATTCTTATGTTGAAAAGATTTGGTTGAAATATTTTAACAGAGTTCTTTATGAAGTTTTCAAATCACTGCCGTGCGTTCAATCCTAAATCGTCTACTCCTAATGGGGTTGTGGTATGATTATAAACCAGAAGTTCAATCCTAAAGATGGAGCCAACATGGACGACACATTCATTACGAGATATATAGTCTCCTACAATTTTGACAGTATTGAATACTAACCTCTGTTCACGGCATTTGATGGTTAAATATATTTCTTGCTTTTGACCATAGTTGAATCCATGAATATTGAAGATTCTCCATGACAGCGGAATCATAGTTTACATACATGAAACAAACATATCCCCAATTTAAAATAAATATAATATCAATCAATCTCAGTATGAATAGCTTGAAGTTCACTAACCAAGGGATTGAACGCAGTAGAATCAACATTGACATTATCCGTGGCTACTCTCATGCAAACTATTTACACAACTGCAGGGACACCAGTTGAGCCCTGAAAATAGTCCCAGAAAGATGACATTACAATCGTACACAAGCTGACTTCTCAATGAGATTGCTCATCCCTTACACTGCGGTTACCTGTAGAATCAGCCGAGCAGGTTTGAAGGGAATCTCCTGCAGCGTTTAAAAAGATATACAAACCCAAAGTTTAGAACTTTCCTGTGAGATAATAACTTGGTAAACATGAAATTGAAAGGTTGAGATTGATACCTTACCATTCACATGTCTACAAAAACTAATTTTCAACCAAAGCCATTGAAATATCCTCAGGTGATGGTCGATCTACAATTAGAGAAGATAGGTATATGAACATGACTACATGAGAAAGAATTAAAAAAGGATTATTACCAAACAAAACTCTAATCGTTTAATATGAAAATTTCTAAACAAATATTTAGAAAACCAAACCTTTATTTCGATTATATCGATTTGGCTCTTAGAATAGAGTGAATTGTTTTGATAAACACAAAATCTCCTCTTTTGGTCTGGATTTCAAATAAGGATCTTCCAAACAAACTTGAATCATGATGTACATCGAGGAAGAAGAGTTCACTGAGAGACACCGACAGAGAAAGAAAATAAAGCATTTAAGACTTTTCAGTTTCGCTCGACCCATTATTATCTTACCGGCAATAGTTAGTTAGTAATGGGCTTTATTATTAATGTTTTCACTGGGCCATAGTTGATGTGTTTTGGGTATTTAATCTAAGACACAGAACTTTATATGTCGGTATATTATTTTTCTAATAATGAAAACTCAAAACAGAAAATTCATATAGTAAATAAAACCATATTTAAAAAATTGGTATTATAAAGAATTTAGGTAACTATCTCCCGCCAAAAGCTTGCCTACTAACCTTGATTAATAATTCATAAAAAATAGAAAATAATATCTTTTACAAGGTTTAGGCTTATGGATTAGCTACTATTTTAAACAATACAACAAATACTTTTGAAGTGTTCGTATACATACCAGTGATAAAGTGTGAAGTTCTAAACATGTTAATCACCATGTTACTAATGATGTGACTAACTAACTATATAGAAAAACATACTTGATATGATAGCTATTAATTTCCAGATAACTGAGAGACACCGACAAAGAAAGAAAATAAATCCATGTGTTTTTTTGTTAACACGTTACAACAGCAATTTTCGGGTATAGTTTAATTAGGTACTCGGATTTAGTCGATCGATGTTCATTGGGCCATATTTTATGTGTTTTGGATTATTGCCTTAAGATATAGCAATTTATTTAAGCATTTGTTTTCTGTCCATATTTTTAGATATAATTCATCATTTTTTGCTGTAACAATAAAAACACAAATCAGAAAAGACATATATTGCAACATTGTAGAATTGAGTTGAGTTCTTAAAAGACATTCAGAAAGATAAAATTTAAGTAGATAAATAGCTTCAAGATAAATAAAAGAAAGGAATTTTAAGCTGAGGAAGCTGTATTTAATAGATAATTGTTACATAATCACTACCGATTTACATGGAATTGAACAAATTGGATTTTTCTAACTCTAATCCCCTTTCCCGCAAATATAGCGATGTTCAGGGAATGGCAATTCCAACTCAACCTCAAATTTTGAGGTTATAAATAATAAAATCTCAAATTTAAGGTTGTACTATTTAGAACCTCAAAACTATCTTTTATTTTTTATAAGTTTTTATCTTTATTTCTTTTCACAAATATATACTCTCTCCGTTCTTAAAAGATGTATGTTCTAGAAAAAAAATTGTTTCAAAAAAATACATTTTTTACTTTTCCAATGTATGATTTTATGAAAAATTGTAAGTTTCAAAAAAATTAATGGTGTTTATTGAATTTCTATTGGCTAAAAGTTATGAAAAAATTGTTATTCACAAAAAATAATGCATATTTAATGAGTTTTCTTAATATATGTGAAAAGTCTAGAATATGCATCTTTTGAAAACAGAGGGAGTATATACTAAGCTTAATTTATAATAACTTAAGTACACCAAAATAAAATAAAATATGATAAATATTACATAACATTAAAATAAAGTTCACACAATAAAAAATATATTAAATAAAGCTAACACAAAATAAAAATGCATTCTATATGTATATAACTTTCTAAAATTTTTGTGTATGTGTGCTGTTTTATTATATATATATATATATTTTTTTTTCTTATATTATCTTTTATTATATAATATTATAATATTACGTGCTGTATAATATATTAAATGTATGTTTTATATGCATTCGTGAAGTTTTATCATTATTAGTAATTTTTGTTATTGTAAAGGATTATAATGTAAATAAATAAGCCTCTAAATATTTTTTTTGAGGATTCATGATTGGAACAATCAACCTTTAAATCTTCGTTTTGAGGTTTTTTTCCCTTTAAAATAAAGTTTTGGTTCGAAGATATTTTAGACACTTCTTAAGTCCACTAAAATGAAGTCCAACAAATATAGTCCACTAAAATATATATTCAAAGGCTCACCCAATAAACAAAATTTTTTATTCGTAAACATTTGGTACTACTTAAAAAATTATGTGCATTCCTTTTCAATTCTATTTATTATTTACTTTTTCAATAAACACACCATGCAAATTACAATTCACTACTTACATGTGTTTAACATATTATACATGTTTATATCCATTAATTTTATTCAAAATATCTACAAAATGTTATGTTCATAATAAATTTTCAAATCAAACTATCACTCCGTGCAAGGCGCGGATCTTATCCTAGTGTAGTAAATAAAAGGGTAGGGTAGTGGTTAAAAATAGATATGATCATGCTTTAATAGTATAGATTACAGATTTGAACTATTTATTATAAATTTTCTGGTTTATCGTTTAATAAATCAAACACTTCTTAGTTTATACATAGTTTACATATACTAAAATAGTAAAATATATATTATATATATATATATATATATTATCGGTATATTCTTAAATAACTAAACATTAAATGCGTAAGTTAATAAAATAAGTAATTATTTTGTTGTTTTAGAATTATATAGTTTTTAGACTGAACTGGTGAATATATACTAGACATACATTTATATTTCGAGTCTGCACTTATATTATATAACAGTATGATATATTAGATTTGAACACTAACTTGGAACTTGAATTTGCCAGTGATTTTTTTTCAAAATTTTGATTCTTAGATATGTATCTGGAGTGAACTCATTTTACATAAGTCCATTTTTTTTTTAAATTGAACTTATATAATTCACCGAATTCATAGAAAAAGTAAAAAAGAAACAAAACTCATATCAATGAAACAAAAATAAGAATGGAAAGACAATTTTATAGAGGTAGAAAATGAAATTACTTATGGGGAATCAATAGTAAACAAATCGAAAGCATAAAAACTAATCATCTTTCATCATTTTACAATCGATGTTGCCTATCTGGTTTTGGTGATTTGTGTCAACCACAAAACTTTATTTTTTTGTGCATATGAAGTCTTAGAAAAAAATAAAATGAGTTGTAATACCTTAACTCTTCAACAACGATGATATATTTAAGAGACAAACATTCGTATTTGTCATTTTACAACCGATAAAGATTGTAGTGTTGCAAAATATTAAAATTATTTAATGAATAAATATTAATATAAAAACTCACTCTCCGCATGCGCACATATTAGGAAAAAAGATTTGTAGCTACACGAACTATTAGTTAATGTATCGCGAACCATCTGAAGTATTAAATTGTATCTATAACTACATAAACTCTTAGAAATGTATCTAATTAACCATGCGAGGTTCAATTAGATCTACTATAAACTCCTTGGGGTCAAATCGAATTTTTGAAACTTTAATCCGCCCAAACCCAAATTTAAATCCGACCACTAAAATCGACCCGACCCTTATCCTATCTAATTAAATTGAATTGGGGAAAAAAGTATTAGGGTTTCGAATCAAAGAAAAAAGCCGATGATTTCGTTTAACTAAAATCATAAGATTGTAAAATCGAAGAAAGAAGAGAGATTATCAGAGTGCTTTCGTGGATTGTTGTACAAATCATGAGGTATGTATTTTGTTCTCCTCCATTTCTTCTTTTGGTTGCAATTCCATTTTTATAAGCTTGAGTTAAATTTTAAAAAAGCACATAACGTGTTTGGTAAAATGCCTCAATGAAGAAGTTTACCCTGTTTATGTTGAATTTTCAGGGACATTACAGTGAAGGTGAATTGCTACCATTCAGGCAAATTCAAAACCGTGGATGGAAAGCTTATTTATGCAGATGGAAAAGTCGAGGTATTAGAAGTAGATGGAGTTACAATCTTTGAAGGCGTGGTGTTTCAAATGGTGCACCAAACAGAGTTGAGGAATATGTGGTGTAAGTTACCTTATGAAGACCTAGAAGATAGGAAGTCTTTATCGGATAATATTGATCAAGGTAAGAAGAAATTGGCAACTGGGGGCTGTTGGATGAGAGAAATAGATTTCTACATTGAAAATATAGGTGAAGATGAGAGAATCAATGAAGATGAAGTGAATGTGGAGCAGGAAAATGTAGTGCTCGAAGAAGAAGAGAGAATGATTGGCCAAGGAGCTAACGAGGAGGAGAGAATCATTGAGAAAAGAGAGCATGAGAACGAAGCGAATACTGTTAATGAAGAAGCAGGAGAGCATGGGTTCGAAGAAGATGGAGATGATGCAGATTATGAGGAAAGTGGTAATGTGTCAGAAAGTGAAGATGATAGTTGGTCCGACTTGAGAGCCTTAGATGATGAAAGCGATGAGAATGATGAGGCTGTCGAGGAGGATATTGATGTGATAAACAACAACTATGATGATGAGATTCCTGATGAAGATGAAGTGTATCCGAATACTGAAGCATCATCAGATGAGGAAGAGGAACAAGCTGAAAGGATGGCTCGAGCAGAGTTATTAGATGGTGTACTCAGCTTAAGAGAGACATTTTCCAGTGGAGAAGAGTTCAAGAAACAAGTGATCTCTTACATCTTGAAGACTAGACGAAATTTGGTGTATGATAGATGGGAGAAAACAAAAATTGGGGCTCGTTGCAATGGAAAGGGTTGTCCTTGGCGTATCTACTGCTCCGTAGAGAAACCACTTAACCAGTGGATGGTGAAAATGTATGAAAACAAGCATACTTGTCACCCAACTAGTCGGTGCAAGACTATAAAGGCTCCAGTGATTGCTGATTTGATGTTAGAAGCGATGAGAAAAAATCCAGATATGAGTGGACCGATGATCCAAGAAGAGATGAGGAACCGCTACAACATTATCATCACTGTTCCACAGTCGCAAAATGCAAGGAGAATGACACTTGATAAGCTTCAAGCTGAGTGTAATGAGCAATTTTCAAGGCTGAGAGACTATGTAGTGGAGCTCAAACGGTCAAACATTGGTACGATTACAGAGATCAACACCACTAGGAATTTAAACGGAGGTCACGTTTTTAGCAGCTTCTATGTTTGCTTTGACGCATTGAGGATTGCATGGAAGCAGAATTGCAGACCCATAATTGGGTTGGATGGAACCTTCCTCAAACATTCATTGCAGGGAATGCTCTTGACAGCTATAGGAAGAGACCCAAACAACCAGGTTTTCCCAATAGCATGGGGTGTGGTATCTGGTGAAAGAAATGATAATTGGCAGTGGTTTATTCACAGATTGAAAGAGGACTTGGCGCTGGGATTAGGTGAGCAGACTACCATTATTTCAGATATGTATAGAGGGTTGATCCATGGCGTGGCAGTTGAGCTACCAAGAGCAGAACATAGAGTTTGTGCAAGGCACGTTTACTCAAACCTCAAGAAGAATCACAAGTCCGACATGTTGAAACCCTTGTTTTGGCGGATTGCTAGTAGCTACACGAACCTGATTTTGATCGGAATCTGGAAATATTCAAAGATTATGATCCTAGGTCTTGTGAGGAGCTGTTGAAGAAGGATCATCGCACTTGGTGTAGGGCTTTCTTCAGAGCTGGTGCTTGTTGTTCCGACACACATAACAACTTAACCGAGTCTTTTAATAGAACCTTGAAGATTGCAAGGAAGAAGCCCTTTGTGCAGATGATGGAGTTGATTAGAAGAGACACAATGAAAAGGATTGCAATCAGATTTAAGACTGCTGATAGGGAGGTTGGGACATACACACCAAAAGAAAGAAAAGAGATTGCAAAGGCATGTGATGAAGCACATAACTGTTATTCAGTGGGTAGTACTGATGGTGAATTCGAGATTGTCCGGGACCTGAATGGTTATTCTGTGAAGATGAATCTGCAAACTTGTGATTGTCGAAAGTGGGACTTGACTGGGATACCTTGTTGTCACGCTGTGTGCGCAATCAGAGAGAATGGTATGGAAGTTGAAGATTTTATTGCAGATTATTACCTGACATCTAAGTGGCAAGACGTGTATATGCATGGATTGCGGCATATAAATGGACCAAAGTTTTGGACATTTTCTGATGGGGATTGATATCTCTTGATTTTTATGAGTTTTAGATCCATATTTTAGCTTATTATGTTCATTCTAGGTTGAATTTAGGTCTTTATGTTGCATTTGCATCAATATTTGCATATCATAGGGGTTGGAATGCACATTTGGAAGTCTGGGGTAAAATATGAAGTTAATCAAAGTTTAGGGACCAAGGTTGCAGTTTTGGAACACTCGCTGGGTTAGATTGGAAGTTCAAAATGTTTGGGGCTGAATCAAAGACACGTTTCTGCAATTTTGCAAAGTCTTGGACTGATTTGAAGATAACCAGAAGTTCAGGGACCTGTTTTGCAATATAACCAAAAGTGGCCATTGGTGTGTTTCTCGATCCGTAGAGAGCCGTGACGGTGAGGCTCGACTCCAACGGCGAAGGAGCTTCTCGTGGCTGTAGATCCCGAAAATTCCGACGGCGGTGAGGCTGATTCCGTTGACGGCGGAGGCTGAGAGCACGGCGGAGAGCTTACCACGACGAAAGCCACGACGGGAGAACTGAGCACCGGCGAGGTGTTGACGATGAACGAACGACGGATTGAGCTTGGCTGTGGCTTGGTGGTTCCGGTTCAGTGGATAGGTTAGTAACGACGAAGCTTGAAGCGACGACCACCGCGAGTTGTAGCCATGCGGGAGAGAGACTGTTGAGTCTTGAGCGTGGTTCACAGCGACCTCCAAGAGCGAGGACGAGATACCGGTGTAAGTCAACTGTGGATGAGAGCGGTTTAGTGTTGCGACATGGCCCAACCGCGCGCAACTTAGCGAGCTCGGGAGCGGCTTAGCGGAGCAAGAGGAAGAAGCCGATGTGGTGATCCTCATTTGCAAGATTAAATTGTTGACCGGTTTAATCCGGTTTGAGCCGGTTTAATTCTATCAAACCAGCTCGAGTTTCACTCACCTATAAATAGAATTAGACCTAAAAATCTTGGGATTATCTCATTTTTTTTAAGACTTTGTCTAAACTTGTAAAAGCTTGAATCTTTTGATAATCTAATGAAGTACTTGATCTTATATATGTGTTTCTCTTGCTCATTAACATGATTAGCCTTGATTCTTACATGGGTTTAAGGTTTCTCATGGAGATTAGTGAATAGTAACCTTGTGATTCATGGGTTAGATAGATTAGTGTGATTAAGTGGATATTTAGGATGTTTATTGCTTGATTAACAATGTTCTATGCTTGCTAAGTGTTCTTAATGCTAGATTAGACTTGATCACTCTCATCTAGACTTTAAGCTATTTTACGCTCGGAAGATGTTTGGTAAAATGCTTGAATGAACTTATCATTGTCTTTTACATATTTGGCCAACGGCAGTTGATATCCGAGATGTTTAAGTGGTTAGTAGACTTGTGATTTGTGCATGCTTGAATGTGTTAGCCAACGGGAGTTGATGTTTTATGCATGACTAGCATAAATATTATTATCACGAGAGTGGATTAATCTATTTTAAATGATATCTAGACCTATAGACTTGTTGATTGTTTTGTTTGAACATGCTAGATTGAACCTTGATCACCTTATATCAATTATCTTTGCCCATGGATCCATCCTTAGCATTTGATTGAATTCTTGCACTTATTTCTTGATTGGATTTGAGATCACCTTGTTTATATTTCTAGGATATTAGCTTGTTACAAATCATCTATCTTCTTGTTTGCTTAGATTAAGGAAATTTGTGTATTTTTGGTGTTATAGATCACTAGTTCCTTGTGGATTTGATCCTAAAATGATACAATGACATACCATTCGATTGTGGTATTATTGGCAAATTAGGTTAATTGGTGTGTGCTTAAACGCGTAATCAATTTGGCGCCGTTGCCGGAGAACTAAGTAGATTTTTCATTACGATTTCAAACTTTCTTAAGACTAAGCTTTATTTTCTTATCTTTGTTTTTCTTTGTATATTTACTAACTTTTTATTCTAGTTTTTCTTTTTTGTAGTGATGGCTGCAAGCCACTTTACTTGGCCACAAGAAGAGGAAGATACACTTGAAGATCACATTGATGATGATGAACCATATGTGGAGGAGCCATTTGATGAAAGTATACTCACACTAGAACATAGTGTAAAGGTGGATGAGCTTTGCCAAGAGAATCCAATGTTGACAAGGGAGGACATGGCAGTGATGCTCAGGTTAAATCTTATATCACATCGGGCAACACTAGAAGGAAGAGAGCTCACAAGCATTGAGATAAGGATGGCTCAACAGCTCAAAGAGGTAATATATTGGGTTCCACCAACCCAACTAAAAGGTATATGCAATCCTACTTTAGAACTTCATCTTGAGGATATTTGCTTGCCTTGTGTGGAAGATATTGCCTCTGATCTTGATTCTCTTGTGCTTATCAATGAATGTCTTGATCGGATGTGAAACTAGGAAACTAGATGAGTTGAGAGTAGAAAAACTTGTTAGAGATCATATTGAAGTTTGTTTTGACAAGAACTATCTTTGTGCTTCAATTGATCTCGAATCTGAGTTTTTGATGCTTGATGAACTTAAACCTGTTCTTGAACTAGCTGATTTCAGGGATGAATTTGATGTTGATAAGATCTTGCTTGAGATAGAAAACTCCCTTGTCAAAAAATTTCATGAGAATGAGAACATTGTGTTTTATTTGATTGATGGAGGTAGAGTTGACTACTTTGTCAAAACTTCGTTTGAGCCTGTAGTTAAATTTGTGTTTCCACCAAATGCTTTTGATTCTCATGATCATCTAAACCCCAAGGAGCATTTCATAATTCATGTCACATATTTAGTGAAGTTCATTGAGGAAAAATCTGTCTATTTTCTATGGACAGTAGTGTGCTTTTTTGCATACTTGGTTCCTTGTTCTTGTAGGAGAAGGACCAAAGGTGCATTGGCTCAACCTTTTGATACTTATGATTAGAAAGCACACAAAGTCAAGCTAGAGACTTAAAAGATGCTCACTTGGGAGGAAGTCCAATGTTTATCCATTGTATATATTTCTTTATCTTCTCTTTTTAGGTTATTTAATAAGTATGGTTGAGGCTTTTCAGGCTGAGTCTAGATATTTTCTTCACTTCTCCCCTTCAGTCCATGTCCACCGGTGAAACAAACCCGAGGCCAAGGGTCCTCTACCACCCAATTCAGTCAATCACTCCAAGTAAGTTACACTCCAACCTTGTACATATTTAGTTTTCATGTTTATTTTTTTCTCTTAGATCTCTTAGTCTCATGCATTGCATTGTGAATACTTATTTGGATAGAAAACCCACAAAAAAAAATTAATTTTTTTTAAAAATCTTCATGTAGATTCACTTGATTTATTTGCATCTTTAGGATTGAGTCTAAAAGCATTTAGATTGCATTCATGCATTGGGAGAGACCTTGTAAAGAACACATGTCTAGAACTCAATTTGACATCTTAGCTAAACATATCAAGTAGCTTAAGCATCTTTTGAAAAAGCTTGTAAGCTTTGTTTACTTGCCATAAGTCTCATGCATTGCATTGTGAATACTTATTTGGATAGAAAACCCACAAAAAAAAATTAATTTTTTTTAAAAATCTTCATGTAGATTCACTTGATTTATTTGCATATCATTTTCTGTTTTGTTTACTTGCCATAAGTCTCATGCATTGCATTGTGAATACTTATTTGGATAGAAAACCCACACAAAAAAAATTATTTATTTTTTTAAATCTTCATGTAGATTCAAATCATTTGCATCTTTAGCATTGAGTCTAGAAGCATTTAGATTGTATTCATGAATTGGGAGAAACCTTGTAAAGAACACATGTCTATAACTGAATTTAACACCCTAGCTAAACATATCAAGTAGCTTAAGCATCTTTTGAAAAAGCTTGTAAGCTTTGAGCCTTGAAAAACTCTTCTTGAAACTTGTTGCTTGCTTGATGATTGGCATTGTTCTTGAAACCAACTCCAAATGAACTAATGCTTAATGAACTTAATCTCTCTTGCATATGGGCATTTGCATACTTGATCATGGATATTATACACATTTGGGGTTATCTTTATCTCTTTGTACCAATCTTTGTTAACCCAAATGACACTCTCATACCCATTAGCCCTCACCATTCTTTGAAGGCAACATTAATTTGCTTGAGTGAGGTCTTTGTTGATAGCATGTCATGTGCAAAATCTTGAGAGTATTAGGAGCGACAATGGGTTGTTCTCATCTTTGGCTAGCATTAGGACCTCATTTGAGCTAGCCTCTAGGATGGTTGTTGGGTTTGTGAGCTTAAATTCTTTTGATCTTGGGAATGAGAGAGATTGAGTGAAAGAGATGAACCAAAAAGAGTGCTTAAAGAAAGAAACTCCTAGGGACAAAGAAAGTTCGAAAAGAAAAGCTCTAGAGTAACAATAGAACCCGCTCCCATAAAAAAAAAATCAAGAATCAAAGGAACAATAAGTGAGTGGGAAAAGAAAAGAAAAGAGCTGAGCCAAAAAAAGTTTAAATTCAAAGTAAAACGGTCCCTAGTTGGTTTGAATCAAAAGAGAGCAAAAGAATGTTCATTGGGTGAGAGATGAAAGTGGTGTATTTTGGGTTTGGGAATGATGAAAAAAGAATGGGTAGAACTTGAAATTTTCTAGGAAAATGGTAGAATGATGAGAACAAGGCATTGTATAAATGAATTGCTCATTTTCTTAGATAAATTTTGCATAATGATCTTGCTATTAATCTTGAGTGTGAGTCACTATAAATAATGCATTTGAAACACATCTTTCTTCACATTAGACCATCTTCTCTCAGCAAGCCAAATGATTGAGATCAAATATCCATTTGCAAGAATTCACCTTGTGTGTGTGTGTGTGTGAATGAATGTGAGAGTTGGTTGATAGACTTGTTGATTGATGAGCATTGCAACTTGTGTAGAGGCATAAAAGTGTTGATAGACCTTGAGAAGGTAGAGTGTATTAAGAGAGTTGTTCATGCTATTTGCTATGTTTCTCTTAAGATGTTAGGTTGAAGGCTAGAAAGTGTTTCTTTTGGTTATGTGTTTCCATTTTCAATTTCCTCCTCTTTGATTGATCTTGAATGTTTACTTGATGACAAGTAAATGACTAGTATGGAAGAGTTGATATCTCTTGATTTTGATGAGTTTTAGATCCATATTTTAGCTTATTATGTTCATTCTAGGTTGCATTTAGGTATTTATGTTGCATTTGCATCAATATTTGCATATCATATGGGTTGGAATGCACATTTGGAAGTCTGGGGTCAAATATGAAGTTAATCAAAGTTCAGGGACCAAGGTTGCAGTTTTGGAACACTCGCTGGGTTAGATTGCAAGTTCAAAATGTTTGGGGCTGAATCAAAGACACGTTTCTGCAATTTGCAAAGTCTTGGGCTGATTTGAAGATAACCAGAAGTTCAGAGACCTGTTTTGCAATAACACCAAAAGTGGCCATTGGTGTGTTTCTCGATCCGTACAGAGCCGCGACGGTGAGGATCGACTCCAACGGCGAAGGAGCTTCTCGTGGCTGTAGATCTCGACAATTCCAACGGCGGTCAGGCTGATTCCATTGACGGCGGTGAGGCTGATTCCGTTGACGGCGGAGAGCTTACCACGACGAAAGCCACAACGGGAGAACTGAGCACCGACGAGGTGTTGACGATGGACGAACGGCGGATTGAGCTTGGCTGTGGCTCGGTGGTTCCGGTTCAGTGGAGAGCTTAGTGACGACGAAGCTTGAAGCGACGACCTCCACGAGTTGTAGCCATGGCGGGAGAGAGACCGTTGAGTCTTGAGCGTGGTTCACAGCGACCTCCAAGAGCGAGGACGAGATACCGGTGTAAGTCAACTGTGGAGGAGAGCGGTTTAGTGTTGCGACATGGCCCAACCGCGTGCAACTTAGCGAGCTCAGGAGCGGCTTAGCGGAGCGAGAGGAAGAAGCCGTTGTGGTGATCCTCATTTGCGAAATTAAATTGTTGACCGGTTTAATCCGGTTTGACTCGGTTTAGTTCTATCAAATCAGCTCGAGTTTCACTCACCTGTAAATAGATTTAGACCTAAAAATCTTGGGATTATCTCATTTTTTCTCAAGACTTTGTCTAAACTTGTAAAACCTTGAATCTTTTGATAATTTAAGGAAGTATTTCATCTTATATTTGTGTTTCTCTTGCTCATTAACATGATTAGCCTTGATCCTTACATGGGTTTAAGGTTTCTCATGGAGATTAGTGAGTAATAACCTTGTGATCATGGGTTAGATAGATTAGGGTGATTAAGTGGATATTTAGGATGTTTATTGCTTGATTAACAATGTTCTATGCTTGCTAAGTGTTCTTAATGCTAGATTAGACTTGATCACTCTCATCTAGACCTTAAGCTATTTTACGTCCGGAAGATGTTTGTTAAAATGCTTGAATGAACTTAGCATTGTCTTTTACATATTTGACCAACGACAGTTGATGTCCGAGATGTTTAAGTGGTTAGTAGACATCTGATTTATGCATGCTTGAATATGTTAGCCAACGGGAGTTGATGTTTGATGCATGACTAGCATAAATATTATTATCACGGGAGTGGATTAATCTATTTTGAATGAGATATAGACCTATAGACTTGTTGATTATTTTGTTTGAACATGCTAGATTGAACCTTGATCACCTTATATCAATTATCTTTGCGCATGGATCCATCCTTAGCATTTGATTGAATTCTTGCACTTATTTCTTGATTGGATTTGAGATCACCTTGTTTATATTTCTAGGATATTAGCTTGTTACAAATCATCCATCTTCTTTTTTGCTTAGATTAAGGAAGTTTGTGTATTTTTGGTGTTATAGATCACCAGTTCCTTGCGGATTCGATCCTAAAATGCTACAATGACATACCATTCGATTGTGGTATTATTGGCACATTAGGTTAATTGGTGTGTGCTTAAACGCGTAATCAGGGATCTAATTGAAGCACCACCTTATAAACGTCCTCCTGATAAACCGAAAGGCAAAGCATGCATTAAAGGTGTTATGGAATCACCAAAGAAGGGTAAGAAGCATCCAGAAACGAAAGAAAAGGAAGAGAAATGCATTGTGGTTTGTGTGGTGGAAAAGGTCACAATTCAAGGAAATGTCCTCATGAGATACTTACATCTTAGTTGTATTGGTTTTGTATTTCTCTTAGTGTCTTCTCATTTCTTATCTTGTGTTTTCAGTCCGAAGAGAATAGGGTGAAAAGAAGGCGCATCAAAGAAGGCTAGCAAGTGAAGAAGCTCAAGCATGTGAAGAAGCTCAAACAAGTGAATATGCTCAAGAAACGCAGGCTCAACAGGAACAAGGACCATCGACAAGGGCTCAAACAAGCCAACCTGGTTCTGATGATTGAAGATGTGGTGTTAAGATTTTCTAAGATGTTGTTTTGGATTTGGTAATGCTCGGATAAGATGTCATTTTTTTGTGTTTGGTATCGGCTAAGATGTCCTTGACATTGGATTGTTATGTAATAAATTAGGATGTTTAAACTCTCTTTATGGTGATATCATGACTTTTCCATTCAACTCATTAACATAAAGAAGAAGTTCATTATGCTTAGACATTACAACTTACCATTCCAAACATACTTAAACGATAATTATACATCTCTAAGACAAGCTAAAACACTAAACAAAGCATTCTTCAAACTGTCTCACAATTTCATCTTCATCTTTCACTGTCTCCATTTGCTTCTTCTCCAAATCACTATGCATTTCTGCAATGGTTTCGTTTAACTGCTTAATGATTTTATTCTTCTTCCTAATCTCATCACGAGCTTCAACCAAAGCTTTCTTTTGCCACTATGTTCCTTCTTCTTCATCAAACCAAGAGAAATATTTGCATCCATTTCCAAACTGTTACAAGATCCGAATTGCATTTCATATCTCTCTTTTCACATCTGAATAGCTAATTAAGGAGTTCAATTAACAAATCTCATACTTTAAAACGTGGGCAGCCGTAAAATCGACAGCTGAGTTTTTGTCAGTCCAAGCTTGATTTATACTTGCCTTTAATCCATAGAAACACAATTTATGCCCGGAATTTCGGCTCTTTCTCGACGAACTCGAACCCAGTTCCATCTTTAAGTTTTTTGTGGCTGAAATACGAAGAAACCGCGAGGAAAAAGAAGACATAATAGATAGGATAAGGGTCGAGTCAATTTTAGTGGTCGGATTTTGATTTGGGCTTGGACGGATTAAAGTTTCAAAATTTTGATTTGACCCCAAAAAGTTTACAATAGATCTAATTGAACCCCACATGGTTAATTAGAATACATTTCTAAAAGTTTATGTAGTTATAGATACAATTTAATACTTCAGATCGTTCGAGATACATTAACTAATAGTTCGTGTAGCTACGGATCTTTTTTCCCACATATTATCATCTAATAAAAGATTATCATCTAGTTTTATTAGTAAAATTGATTCTAATACAAAAAGGCAAAACGTAAATTAGCCAATGGTGCTTGGTATATATTATAGGGTTTTATTGTACTTAACCCTTTTAAAACATCCTACATGAACAATTTCCTCACAAAAGTATTCACACGAGGATAATCCATGAAAACACGAGGCTAAAATTACTTCTATACTATAAGCACATGCTTTCGTATTTTTCTTCTTTAAATTAACCTTGTTGTTATCCTTATCTTCTAGAGACTTGCGCTCATATTACACTAATCGAAAAACATGTGTGGAAACTTATCCAAACAAGGGTGCTGAATTTGAACCAAAACCAGATTGAACTGAGAAAATTAAAACTAGTTCGAGAAATAAGACAACATTAACCCTAATTTCTTAACTGGGGTTCTTATCTTCGAGTAAGAAACGGTTCTTAGTTTTGGTTAAGAGACGGTTCTTAGTTTTTCTTAGATTTTAACCAAAAAAGTTAAGAACCATCTCTTAAATAAGAAATATAAAAGTTGTCTTTTAGCCGAAAAATGTTAAAAAAAGTGTCAAATCATGAGTTAAGAATCCCGGGTAAAAGACCGGTCCTAAATCAGAGCTATAGTGGAGATACATATATAAACTTACTAAGAGTTTTCCTGCGCCATGCGCAGATATAAAATATTTAAAAATGTTATATATAAATAAAATTTTCTATTTTTCTATTTTAGTTTTATTAGTTTAAAAAATAAAACCATAATGTAATTGTTTTTAGTTTGATTTATTCAAGTTTACTTTGACCATTTAATTTTGCATTATTTAAATTTTGATAAAAATAATTGATATTTATAAAGTTACTTTATTATATTATTATTTATTTAATTACCATTTTTAAATATGTCTATTTGTAAATATATAAATTATTTCTAATAATATATACATTAAATAAAAATAACTTATATACGTTGATAAAATATATTCTAAACTACACTTATTTTAATATTAAAAATATGATTCATATATTGATGTAAAATTTTAATATTCGTAATTATTATTTATATATAAAAACATATTATTTTAATTGATATAGAAAAGTTATTAAGTATCATAAAATTTTACCAAAATGAATATTTATTGAGAAAAAATATTTTTGATATAAAATTTATTAGTTATTACTATATTATGAAATTTGTCCAAAAATATAAATCTGTATATAGAAAATCATCATTATTATATTTAAGAAATCTTACCAAAAACATAAATCTAAATATAGTAAATTTTACATGTTACAATTAGATTTATGTCATATCATATTTTTTTTAAGTTATGTCATCATTTTTTTATGAAAGTTATTGTAGTGATGACACATATATAAATCATTCTCGAATATAGTCCGGGGGATTAGTTAACCAATAGTCCAAAACAAGTCTAAAAGTTTTTTTTCTTTTTTTTGAGCCATGTCTATCTCCCCGTAGAAGGAAGCGTTCATAGCAAAAGAAAAGTTTAAATTAAAGAAGCGTGGAAGGAAAGTGGAGTAAAATAAGATAGGCGGTTAGGCCTTTTCTCAAATCTCAATGTACTTGTTTAATTTTAAAGTTTTATTATCCCAAAAACCAAGCGTATACAAAGCTGTATGCACATTCGTGTATAAATACTGATCACACGGACTCACATTTTCTTCATCCAGTAACAATCAGTTATAATCAACTACATAAACACAAAAGGATGAATCCTATGTTTTACTTCCTTCTTGCCTTAACCGTTCTTTTGGCGGCAACCGCAAACGCCACCAAACCAGTTCTCGACACTGATGGTGATTTCATATTCGATGGAAGTTACTACGTTCTACCTGCCATCTTCGGCGCTGCCGGTGGCGGCCTGAATCTCGCCTCTCGTGGTAGCAACCAATGTCCCCTCTTCGTCGGGCAGGAAATTTCAGAGGTCGACAGGGGCATTCCCGTCAAATTTTCAAACTGGAGACTTAAAGTTGGGTTTGTTCCGGAATCAGAGAAGCTCAACATCAAGATGGACGTCAAAGCTACAATATGCGTTCAGTCAACCTATTGGTGGGTCACTGCAGCCCCAAGTGGCTTTCGGACATTGTTCATAACGGCTGGTCCTAACCCGGAAGCTGGAGAAGATTCGTCAAGGAGTTTCTTCCAGATCGAGAAAGCTAAAGGTTTTCCTGACGGTTACCATATTATGTTTTGTCCTAAGGATAACGATTGCATCAATGTGGGGATAATTGTGGACGAATATGGCGTTCGGCGTTTGGCTTTAAGCTCTATGCCATTCCCGTTTGTGTTCATGAAAGCTACTGGTACACAGACTTCGTCCAAGCCTATTATGTCTATCATCTAAGAGAAATTGAAGACTACAAAACTAAAAGGATATGAGTTGTTATAACGTACAACTAATAATAAAACTCTATCTATGTTCCTTGTTTTCTTTGTTCATCTTTAATGGAATAAAACATCTTTCCTTTGTTTCTTTTTTCTTTTTAATTATCTCTCTGCTTTAAGATTCGCATAACTTGGAAACTAAACAGAAACATTGTCTCTCTATTAGTCGAAGTTATAACTCTTTTCCTCTTGATTTTGTAGTCTTTTAGAACATCCATGTTTCCTCTCTTAACCTTTCTCTTTCCTTGGTCCTCTTCTCCCAATGGCAAAATCCGACCCGATCTGATAGTTAGTCCACCACAGATCAGTGTACATGTTTGCAGTGCAAGCGCATCGACGGCCGTGAAACTCACAGACCACGAGGCCAATAAATAAAAAGAGCTCGTGAAAGGTGCTTGCATATTAGATACTGGATAATTATCTTCACAAGATGTACTATTGATTCATTTTTATGTCCATATAAATTAAGAGTTGATGTCCATATAAAATACTAAACAGTAAGAAGATGATAACTCACATGTTTTTATCGTTCATAATTCTTTCTATAATACTCACTCAAAAATAAAAATAAAAATAAAAAAGATACTCTTTGATTCTTCTTCTTAGGACTTAATGCAAATAAAACGACACGACATAACTAGGATTTATGTCACAAAAATAGCATTCAAAAACTAAAATGACTAAAATAGCATTTTATCTTTTGAAAAATTTAAATTTTTTTATTTTTCAAAATTTGAAATCTTATCCCAAAACCTCACTCCTAAACCCTAAAACCTTAACTCTAAACCCTAAACCATAAATCTTAAATCCTAAACCCCATCCTTTAACTCTAAACTCTAAACCCCACCCCTAAACTCTTGACCCTAAACCTTAAACTCTAAACTCTAAACTCTAAACCCTAAACCCTAAATCCTAAACCCTAAATCCTAAACCCCAACCCTTAACTTTAAACTCTGATATCTAAATTAATTTACCATTGGGGTATAAGTGTATATTTATTTCTTTTTGATAAAACATTAAGTGCTATTTTGATCATTTTTATTTTTAGAAGCTATATTTGTGACAAAAACTTTTTTAGTGCTATCCTAGTCATTTTCTCATTGCTATATGTATCATATAATTAAGTACGTGTTATTCATTGATAAATTGTATAACTATATATACAAAACATCGTTTACTTTTTTTTACCAAAAAAACATTGTTTACGTAATATAGTCACATCAAAAAAGATAATGTTACGTCATCTCCGATGTAAAATTTCATTTTTTCTTTGAAAATGAAGTAAAAGAAAGTATGAAATAAAAATCCTCCGATCCTAATTCATTTTCTACTGTATAATGAAGTCATGAACAAACAAAAAACAGATTATTCTATTTATGGATTATGGAATGGGAAATGAAACAGGGTTAGAGTAGTTTTTACTCTATAATTATTTTTATTTCATTTTGAAAAAAAAATGGTGTTGGGTCGAAGATGCCCCTAAGTGGCAAGTAGGTTTACGATCTATAATAAAATGGTCTCAAAATACTATTTTCTAATGAATATCTTTTAAACCGTTATTAATTCGCTCAAAAGTGTTAGCTAAATGGTTCTTAAATAAATAGAGCAGGTGAACCACGTGCCCATTTCATTAGTAAAGCTGACCCATAATAGAAAGACAAACAAACCATTACGAATGGTGCTTGAAAAGTGGAATCTATCCCCTAAACTATATTTGCGAAGTAATTTTACCACATGTTTTTTCTACAATCAATTTTACAAAACAAATATGACATGGCTATTGAAATTGATGACATGTCTTATAGCTTAATATGACATGACAATTGCATTTAATGT
The DNA here is from genome assembly GCF_000695525.1 of Brassica oleracea var. oleracea. Lineage (NCBI taxonomy): Eukaryota > Viridiplantae > Streptophyta > Magnoliopsida > Brassicales > Brassicaceae > Brassica > Brassica oleracea. The sequence goes on along the minus strand of NC_027749.1, from coordinate 22,214,637 downwards.
TAATTTATAATTTTGGTAAACTTTTTGAAATATGGTAATAACTCATATATTACATTTAATGTCAATTTATATTTTTGAATTTTTTTTATAATATGGGAATAACTCATAACTCATAATTAAAATAAATATATTCAAATATAGCATTATAAATTTCAAAATATAATATAATTATATATTTTTAAATTATAAAATTTTATTACTAAAATTTTCAAAAATGTATACAATTTGTTTATAAAATAATAAAAATTTAATCATAAAATCATTATTTTCTTATATATCTACAAATTTTATAAATATTGTTTAATTTTAATTTTTTGTAATTATGCGACTTTTACAAATTTATATAATATATCTAATTAAAATAAATAGATAGAAAAATCTATCTAAGATTATAATTTCAAATATATGTATGCATATTCTTAAATATAATTTTTATGTTTAATTAAATCAAATTTATATTAAAATATTGATACGAAAAAGAAAATTTACAATATTAATAAAAATTTATTTTAAAATATAATTTATATTTATCTGTTAAAAAATATTTTAAATTTTTTTACTGCAGGAAGACACCTAATATTTATATATATGATCATCTTCTCGACTTATGACCCATTTCATTAGAACATGATTAATGAGAATTATTAGGATGAAGTTTTTAACATAATATAAGAAACCGTCTCTTAACTTTTAATTAAAAAAGTTAAGAATCGGTTTTTAAATATCCTACTCTAAAAATTCCCATTAATCATACTCTTAGTAAAGCTGACCCATAATTGAAAGACAAACAAACCATTACGGATGGTGCCTGAAAAGTGGAATCTATTTATTATATAATAGGGTCGGTCCGCGTTACGCGCGGAATGTGATGTATATTTTTGTTTAAAATATACTTTTGGAAGGTTTTTTGTTTGTATTTGAATTTATTGATCATGTAAATGTTCTTAGGTTTTGAAAACTTCAGTCACATAAGTTGATTGTTGTTGGACCAAATGAGGGGGTAATTTATTCTGGTCTGAGTGAATCCAAGAGATAGTGAGATTAATTAAGTTTACAAAAAACTGGTCACCTTAATTTGTTAATATTTATAGTGTATTTGTTTATGTCTTAAAAACATATTAGTTTAAATTTGAGAAGTACTATGAATTAACATATTAGTAAGAGTGGGTGGGTCTGCGAGTATTATCTCGGTTAATCATCTTTTACAATACTTTAGTCGGCTGCATTTAAACTTTTTTATTCATACCCTAATAACAAACTGATTAGTGTAAAGCTAATACATGTTTTTCTTCAAAATGTACCGGCATCAATACATGTTGCCTAACATATGTCTCTTGCCTCGTAGTATTGGTAAGACAATGTGTATGAAGTTTCTAGTGAACTTTTATCATAACTATTATAAATGTATAAAGCCGATAAATAATCCATCATTTATGTTTTAACATATTTTTGTCGAACTCTTATTTTATTTTACTTATCAATATAATTAAAGTAGAATGAACATGTAAATTTTCAAAATAAAAAATATATAAATTAATGTAATCTATAGAAAACAGTCAGTAAATGGCATAATACATGGGATAATACACATATGCTATGGTTCACCGGGATATGTCAAAAAACAGTCACTAAACAAAGCACCCTCTGAGATTTTATGGTAGTGGTATTAAGAGTAACCACTTTGCTGGCGATGATCTTAAAACTGGAACGTCTGAGTCTCCAGTAGAAAGTAAAGATTAGGCTGATAGATGCACAACCCAATAATCGTTTATTTCAAGCACAATCCGAAAAATCACGTAACTCATAAAAACTAACTTAAACTTGAGTCAAACATTTAATAAATTATCTGTAACTTAATGCTGCCATGTTTCACTCTTAATTTTTATGTATTTTCTTTATGTTTTAATTCAATGTTTTTTTTTTCTTTCTTTTTGTAAGTAAACAATTTTGTGGTAGTCTCTCATTTCTATTGTGTTCTTTTTCATTTGTTTGTTGTAAGATTAATATTTTAAAATGTTCATGTAATCTACTTTTGGAAACCCAAACATATGAGGTTGACAAAAGATAAAAGGAAACCCAAACATCATCGGACAGGTAATCGTTTTCTAGAGTTGAGAGGGCATGTGTTTGGACACTTGTTTTGCTTATCATTCTTGTAAGGTATACCAAGAAACATTAGTTCCCGAATTTAGATATACCAAAATTACATGAGATCTTTGGAATGGTCATTATTTTTCTTTTATCCAAGAGGCTGTTAAGGTTTTGATAAAATAATTTCCATGGTAGAATCATTTTAAAAATTATCAGATGTTTGTCTCCTAATTGTATGTAGGAACTTTTGGGCGAGTTTTTTTGTTTCAAAATCGAAAAGATCCAAGATTGGATGTGTATCGGTTCTAGTGGTGGTATACCAATGGGCGTCTCGAGTCATCTTCTCATTCTGTCTTTTTTAGTTTTGAAACACCATTCTGTCTTCTTTACAATGGAATTTTTTGTAATTAGTTAATAGTTTGACCAACTTTCAAGAGGGAGATAAAGAGAGGAGCCTTCCACTATCTTGTTAAAACATAGATGATTTAATAACCCCGTGTTCATAACAAAGGAAAATAAAATCATGCTTTCTTTTGATTGGAGAATTGGAGGAGAGGTTAAAAACTTATCTTTTTCAGTTTTAGTTAGATTAAGTGATGGGTTTCCTACAAAAGCAGACATTGATGGAGTTAAAGGGAAAGAGGTTGAGAGATAATCATATAGAGAGATTGAGAGAGTCATATAGATTGAGAGAGATTAGTCGGGCACTGCATTCAGGTGAGAAGATATACGTTTTTGTCACCTTTTCGATTACAAATGGTGATGTTGAAACCCAACTACATACCCCTAAAAGAAACCCATCAGAAGTTGATAACACTTAGCAAAATGAAGCCACCTCTTTAAACACGTGTTACCAACTCGGGATAACACATAAGTCTCAAACGGTGCCGAAAAATAGAACTTCTTTAACGCCGCCGGCGAGCATACCAAACATCACGAAAGCTCCTTCGACATAAGCACCGGCACTAACCGAGTGATAGTCTTGAGTTGTCGATCAATTTCTTCTAAGAGAAGTAGGAGCTCTCATCCTAATCTCAACTCCATATCCTCCCAGATAATCTTCGCCATACACTTCCGACGAAGTCCGCTTCACACTGAACGGCAGTGGTCGTAAGGCCGCTTCCCCAATAATTTTTACTGCAGTAATTTCTATAACATGTGTGAGAAGATAACCGCTATTAGTACATCATATGGATAAAACAATATCTATCAATAAAACTCTCTAAGCACATATATATATAAAAGACCGTTTCAGTAGAATTTATAAAACTATAAGCCTATATATATACAAAGGCTGTTTCAATTAGAATAATTTACCTGGTACTAAAAGAGATGAGAGAAAAGATGATTCGAAGAGCTGAAGTACTGACATATTTATACCGTAAACACACACCGCCCTGCTGACGTGAACCACACTTTTAAGAGACACCATCGTGGCCGATCGAGTTAATGGAATTAATCACAGAAGCCATCGGGCCGTTTCAGAGATCGGGGAAGCATAATATAAGAGGAGAGAGAATGAGAGACGAACCTGATCCTAGATTCCTCCCGCAATAACAATTAGGGTTGACGATCGATAATGGTCCACCGGGCCCATTGGGATAAAAATGTAAAAGATACACGGGCAAATGAATAAGCCCAACAAACATAAAAAGCGATTAAATGAAATGGTGTGTAGCGAAGAAGCCTCGATGAAGTGTTGCGTTTTGTATTTTCCGGACACGTGTCGACACCATGTAGCTCAAATTTATGCACTGGCAGCTGAGGTGGACACCCTGAGAGAGAAGCAAAGCCTATTATATATATAAAAATGATCATCTTCTCTACGTGTACAATTGTTTTAATTTAAGAGAATTTGGGTGAAATGATTAAACTAAGAGAGCTTTTTTTCTTATGAAATATCACTTTTGCAAAATATTTTTTAAAAAGTACTAACATTTTAAGTTCTTATCATTAAAAACTATTAAGTACTAAACTTTTTCCAACAAAAACCTTTTCTTTGTAAGCTTTTCATCTTAGTGGCTTTCAAGAATTTAGAGCTAAAAATAAAGTGGAGTAAAAAAGGCATCTTCTGTTGTAATTAGAGAGTTTAGAGACTGAATATTTCTCTGTTATTATTAATGATCAAGGGGGTTCCTTTATATAAGGATTACAAGAAGAATATAAATGGAAAATATCCAAAATCTAAACTCACTAGGATTAAGAAACTACTAATACATAATAATGGAAAGATTACATCTACTAGGAAAAAGAAAAGGTTTCCTTTTCTCCAAGCTTTGTGGCCGTCTTTTCTCTCTCCTGAAGTCGGCTCTCTCTCTATCGGACAAAATAAGTACTTATGGACAATGTACTAGACATGGTTATCATGAACCTATGTCTCGATCTGGCCGATCCATGTCTGGATCATAGACCTCTTCTATACATGTCCACTACGCGTCTCATGAGTGTTCAAGATCAATGATCATTGCTGTGAGTTTTATAATCTCTCATTATGGCTCTGCGGCCGAAAACACTCTCATGTACCTCACATGTGGACATCGATATTTCTTGCTTTATGCAGTACCATATCTATCTCGGACATTGTAGTCCTTTATCCATCTCGTGATGGTGTCTCATGACTTCTGTTGCTGTGGATTATATCACACACTGAAATATATCTTATTAGGTCATAGATCTCGGCTATCACAAGCTTATGGATTACAATACATTTGTATCCGGTTGATCTTTTGTCTCTACTAGCCCGTGATCAAGAAGAAGGGCTAGACGCCCTTTAGACTTAAAAGCCGGACGCGTCTAGTAGAAGAGCCAGACGTTCTTTGCTGAAGAGCCGGACGCCCTTAGACGGACAGAGTCGGACATCTTTAGTTTGAAGGGCCGGGGCCGGACGCTTTTGGTCGGACACCCACATAGATTTATTCTATGTCTACTAACCTCTTTTAGGTTTAGTATAATCACAAGAAATTTCAAATATGTGGACTGTATTAGATTGTCTTTTATACAACTCCAAGATTAATGATCATGCGTGATCAATTTCTTTTACATACTATATGCAGCTGCTTTATGTTTCAGTCCATGAATCAGCTTAGGAACGAAGCTGTTCTTTCATCTTATCCAGTGATCCATATGCTGCTTACTACATCATTGTATCTAATTTCTTTCTTATGACTAGACCATTTTCAATTTCAAAAAACTGTAGCAGCATCCACCACATAGGAGTTTATGTCCTTATAATCTGTTCCTAGATCTCTGTGAGTACCTTGTGTAACAAGATATGATCTAATGCTGTTTAGTAGGAAGACATGAACACTCTAGACCTCGTGATCATGTGTCTT
>NC_027749.1:22204630-22207280 GCF_000695525.1 Brassica oleracea var. oleracea | reverse complement strand
AAGGCCGCAAGTATGAACAATGTATTAGGCCACACGGCCATATACAAAACGGGATTACTAATCTAAGTGTATTCAATCCTATTGCTTAGTTGCATAACTATTAAGTTTTACCAATTTCAAGGTTGGTAATATTAGATTTTAGAATCAAGCACTCTAGCAACCTAACTCTCATTCAAAACAATATTAAACTTTCAATCTTTAAAGTTTAAGTTTCAAAGCCTTTAGGATTTTAAATTCGAGATTAGGGTTTTAGTTTAAACAAGATTCAGATTCAAGTTTTAAAACAATCCTAATCATAGCTCTAGGCGATCAATCAAACACTCAAGTTTCAAATCAAAATTAAAAACCGATTTTCCAAAATTAGGGTTTTACGGGATTTCGAAAACTTTGATCTTTGATCAAGGAGATTTGATTTGAGATTCAAAAACCTTTAAGGTTCTGATTTTAATTGATCAATGGATCAATCTCGTTCTTAGGTTTAGATCGAACTTATAGAGCTTCGATTTACTCATAGGGAATTGATCTATTTAACCTATGGTCTTTTAGTTTTAGAGATTATCTTTTAGGGTTTCAATCTTTACAAAACAACCAGGTTCGATTCATGTTCTCAGAATTAAGATTACCTTTGTTTTGCAGATTGTAGAAACCGGACCTCCAAGATGAATGAATGAACCTCAGACGCGAGCTGCGACGCGGACGCGAGCTGTCTTCTTCCAATCGGGTCTCGAGTCGAGACAGACGCTTGCAGTCGGGGTCGCGAGATGAGGCTGAGATGGACGCGTGCAGTCGGGGTCGCGGGATGAGGCTGAGACGAACGCGTGCAGTTGGGGTCGCATTGCCGAGAGCTATCGCGAGTTTGTTTCTTCTTGCGGACGGTTGCGTCTGGTCGGGGATTTGGTCTGAGCTGGACGCAAGCTGAGCTGAGGCTGAGGACGTTGATCACGGACAGGGAACGTCTGAAGCTGAGCTTGATCGGAGTTGAGCTTGATCGGAGTTTGCAAGCCGGAACACAAGCAAGAACAATTTAGGGTTCTTCGGGATTTAGGGTTCTTCGGGATTAGGGTTCCAAAAGATCAAGACGGTGCCGCATATTGTTTCTGCGAGTGTGGGCGCGTCTGAGATCAGATTGAGGAACGGTTTGCGCTGATAGATTCGTCTCGTCAAGAGCTTCAATTTGATATGTGGTTCGTCATCTGTTTCCTCAGGGTTTGAGAGATAGATCGATTTTAAGTTACGCCTGGATTAGGGTTTATGTGTGACGGATTTTAGGTTAGGTTTTGTCTCAGGGTTTTGGAGTATATCGTGCTGATAACGTATTGTAATTAGAGAGTTTAGAGACTGAATATTTCTATGTTATTATTAATGATCAAGGGGGTTCCTTTATATAAGGATTACAAGAAGAAAATAAATGGAAAATATCCAAAACCTAAACTCACTAAGATTAGGAAAACTAATAATACATAATAATGGAAAGATTACATCTACTAGGAAAAGGAAAATGAAACCTTTTCTCCAAGCTTTGTGGCCGCCTTTTCTCTCTCCTGAAGTCGGTTCTCTCTTTCCTCTCTCTAGGCTTCGGCCATCTCTCCATCTTCTAGGTATTAGACCGGTCTTGGTCCGGGTCTGGTTAATGGCAAATCACTACATGATTTATAACATCTTCTTATCTCAATGTACTTTGTCCCGTGTTCATATTAGTCATATAGTGTAACTGTCTCGTGCTCATATAGTACTAAACCTTTTAATAGAAATAGTCAGCAATTTTCTATATTTATATACAAAATAAGATAAACAAAAACACAATCTACAGTTAACCATATTTTTTCTAATTCTTTCGCTTTTACATTTGAAAATCATAAAAAAATATTTTAAATTTTCTCTTATGATAAATTTTTTTTTTGAATTTAAATTACTTTTGCAGTTAACAAAACTTTTGACCAGGCTACACAATTTTGAACCAAGCCAGATTGGACGGACGGAGAAGATTAATATAAATTATAACACCAGAGCTGTAGTTAACAGACATAAACTTATTCGGTAACCAACGGTACAAGACCAGGCTAAAACTCTATCTCCCGAGAAGAAATAAATAAACAAACAAGCGTTCGTGGCAAATATAAATTAAAAATTAAGAGAAAATGACTAAAATGTATAACAAAAATTGGTTTATTACTAAAGTGTAAATATCTTTTTAAAATGACTAGAATGTTTGGGCACCCATAGTAAATGACTCTAAGAGTTTTTGGTTAGTTTTTTTTTAATTGAAATTACTTTTAAACATATAATCCACATCAGTAATTAAAATTACACATCACCACCACAATAGAAACCAAACCATCTCTCTCCAACATAACTAAATCGAAGTTTTAAAAAAAAACTAACTAAGAACATCGTTTTGTCGTCTCGAAGAAGAACCGTCGAAGAAGGAACCGCGAGGATACTCCCACTCTCCGTCATCGACATTGTCTGTGTTAACTTACTCTTCGTTGAAATAACTCTATGTCGTTGTACTCTGTTTTCTCTGTTATCATCGTGCCCGAAATCAAAATTCTGAACTCGTTTGTACGAAATCGTCTTCGCCGCCGTCTTCGCCGCATTCTTATATCCGAGTTCGTCTTTTCCGGTAGGATATCGCGATGTTGTATATTGT
>NC_027749.1:22203315-22204421 GCF_000695525.1 Brassica oleracea var. oleracea | reverse complement strand
ACTTTACCCTGAAGGGTCTTCTAACCTAGATGGTAAAGTTATTAATCACAATTTCCATCCAGGGCATTTCCCCCACGTTAGAGAAACAATAGGACTTGATGTGTGGGAAGAACTGGTGAACTCTCCCATTGGAGTAGTTGCTAGGCTAGATGAACGCGAAAGCATGTGGTCTGGTAGGACCATACACTATCTACTGTGTAGACAGCTGCGAGTTATAAAGAAAGAGATATGGTGTCTCGTGGCTGATGAGGCTATCAGGTTTAGCTTGCTCGAGTTTGGTGAGATCACTGGGCTAAACACAGGTCCATTGCCAACAACAAAATTTGATCCTGGTCAATACAACGAGTTTTGGGGGGGGAGTTGAAGGTGCAGCTTGGGATGAGACCAAAGTTAGATGAACTGAAGGAAGCATTAGTGTTCTGTCCGCTTTGGAGTGGTAGGATTCCCGATCATTGTCGAACAAGAAGTGGTATGAAGATGTGGATCACTTGTACGAATGTCTTCAAACCGGCGGAAATCACTGGGTTGCGTATCACGTGGATCTGAAGAAGGAGAAGATTGATTGCTACGATCCAATCTCTGGAGAGGTAACACTCGAAAGTGAGCAGAGAATTCTGAATTCATTTAAACCGCTGACGCACATGATTCCCGCTATGTTGAGTGTACATATTCCTGCCAATATCCGACCCATTAGCAGGAAGAAGTTCTCATTCAGAAGGAAGAGCAAAAGATACACTCCACAAAACACCCAGGTTGGCGATTGTGGGGTGTATTCGTTGAAGTTTGTGGAGTGTCTAGGGCTTGGTGTAACGTTTGATGGGATAAACGATCAAAATTTTTAAGGTTTACGGATGAAGATGGCAGCAGATATCCTCGCTGAAGGAGGAAATGTTGTGACAGACCAAATGATGGCTAAATGAACATGTGTTGTTATGAAGTACTTGACTTATGTTGTTGTTGTTTTATGATGAACTTATGTTGTTATTTTGTACTTGACTTATGTTGTTATTAAGTATTTGACTCAGTCTTATCGTTTTTATAACCCTGCCGTGTCGTATATACGTAACTCAGCCTTACCCCAAACATACCCTATAATCGTAACATGT
>NC_027749.1:22201358-22202241 GCF_000695525.1 Brassica oleracea var. oleracea | reverse complement strand
GTTGCCAGATGCGCTATTTGAAGAGAACTTGGGCAATCGGAGGCGACAAGCCTCCGTGGATGTTAATAAGAGTCTGGCGTGATCTCGTCCACATGTTTGAAGAGTTTGGTCCTGACAATTTTGGTTTCTGAAAGTGATGCCTTGTCTGTATTTTGAATCTGATAATTTCGGTTCCTGAATGTAAACATGTCGAATTCATATTTCTTGTATATTAAGTACTATAACTCAGTCATAATGTGTTTATTTAATTCAGCCGTATCTTTATAATAACTCAGCCTCTATGTATAAAATAACTCAGCTGTGAATGTCAACTTAGTGAAAACTTAAAGTTAACTCAACTAAAACGTATAAGGTAACTAAGTTGTGAATGTTAGTTTACGATAAACCCAGCCATAAGTGACCGAAACTCTGCCATAAATAAATTAATCATAATTCAGCCATTGTAAAACGACAAAACCCAGCTATGAATGTTAATATAATACATTTCTAATGTGACGTTTCCACTTGCTTGATTGGACTGAGTTGTCGATTAGTTATGGCGCGTGTGAAAAATACGGCTCAAACCTAATATCGAAGCTAATTATTAACAGTCTGTGACGCATGTGTCGTGGAGTGCAGGATGAATCGCTTCAATCTCCTCGAAAATCGCAGTAAAGTCAGACATCCTAAAACATCTCGCCGCTTTCTTCACCAGACGGAATGATTCTTTTCCATTGTACCGTTCCAATATGTTCTTATATAAATGGTTGGTGCATATTCCCCGAGCAGACAACGGATACACATTTCTAATTGCTTTCCCTATCGAGTTATGCATGTCCGAGATTATCGCAAGACCCTCGTCGTCAGGAATCAGAAGTTTTAGTTGCGTAAAAAATCAGGAATC
>NC_027749.1:22200330-22201199 GCF_000695525.1 Brassica oleracea var. oleracea | reverse complement strand
TGCGTAGCAAGTTTTAAACAACTCAGGAGGCATATTGAGTCTCATGGGAACGGATAACACATCGTAAAAATTGTTTACCCTGCTCCGCTCTGCTAACGCCTTCATCGTCTTGCACAATGCTCTTAGGCCATAGAGATCTGTGAAGGAGTTACCGGCCACACGTTCAACCACTAACGCCTGAATCTCTTCAGGCAATTCAAGTATTGGGAAATAATCCATTAATGTAACGTTCATATAACTAAGCAATGATATTTGAAATATCTCAGCCATGTTGGTTAATATAAAATCGACGCCTTCGTAGAGATCGAGACGGTAATACTTTATTATTTAACTCATAATATAACTTAGCCATTAATATTAACATAACTCAGCCGTTAATATTTTGGGTTTTATCATGGCCCATCGAGATTTAGGATTGATACTTTGGGACGGCTGAGTATGGAAAATACGGTTCAGAACTAATATCGAGACTTTTATAACATCGAGACGATACTTTAGTATTTAAAAACTGATTTAACATTCACGGTAATCCTTTTTTATAATATTAAACGTCTTATAATAATGGGACGTTTCGTCTCTCTTGATTTGACGGCTCAGAACTAATATCGAGGCCATTTATAACATGGAGATGATAATCACGAGGAGTTTAAAAAGTTAAATAAGGCAGAAATTAACGATAACTCAGTCGTTATACTAATCAAGAAAACCCAATATAATCGTAACATGTTTATATAACTCAGTCGTAATGTAAAACATTAAAACCCAAAACCCAGCCGTAATACAAAACATTAAAACCCAATTCTTTTCATCTTGCTCTGTCATTCCGATTCATTTCGTCATCCTTGTTCTCCGTAAACTGGTGGAGTGTC
>NC_027749.1:22197708-22199970 GCF_000695525.1 Brassica oleracea var. oleracea | reverse complement strand
TTTCGCTAATAAGTCAGCCGTAACCGAGCTGAGTTTACTGTTAATCCATCCTATTACGGCCGACTAATCATAAACTCAGCCGTAACAACATCACATTAGTCAGCCGTTAATTATATAACTCAGCCAGTCGATATTCATCAACTCAGCCGGGGAAATTTAACTCAGCCGTCTCTAAGTTACAACTCAGCCAAATTTTCCAGAAAACAAACCGCCGATGTATAAGTCAGCCGTAACCTTTGTCTGTAAGTCAACCTTTATCTCATAAATCAGCCACATTTTTGTAATTCAGCCGTACCGTCCGGCTGACTTATGTTATTTAGTCAGCTTTTTCCTCTTAACTCAGCCGCGTTTGTTTATTCAGCCGACATGTAGATATAAATCAGCCGTAACGACGTATGTAGCGAATTACAGCTGGCTTAATGAAAACACGGAACATAATTCCTACGTGGCGCCGGGTTTTTGCTTATGTGGCAGCGAAAATTAATGGCATTCTTGTAAATATGTTTTTTTTTTTCACAACGTAAAAAAAGAGCACGCTTGGTATTTAAAAAATACCTGTAATAAAAAAAGATTTGTATTGTTCTTGTCAATTGTCCTAAAATTTTGTATATTTAATTAAACTTCCCTAAAATTAAAGAAGCTTGGAAAACTGGAATGAAAGTGGAATTAAAAAAAAAGATAGGCATCTTCTAAGCGCGTATACAAAGCTGTATGTGCATGTATACACACACATCCGTGTATAAATAGCGAACACATGAACTCACATTTTCGTCATCTTATAACATCAAGTCTAATCAGCTACATAAACTCAAAAAAGGGTGAATCCCAGTTTTGCTTCTTGCCTTAACCGCTATTTTTTGGCCGCGACGGCACACGTTGATGGCGATATCATATTCGACGGCAGTTACTACGTTCTCCCCGTCTACTCCGATGGTGGCGGCCTGACTCTCCCCTCCCGTGGTCATGACACCAATGTCCCCTCTATGTTGGACATGAATATTCGGAGGTCAATCTGGGCATTCCCGTAAGATTCTCAAACTGGAAATCTAGACTTGGGTTCGTTCCTGAATCAGGGAACCTCAACGTAGAGATAGACGTCAAAGCTACGATCTGCAGTCAGTCAACCTATTGGTGGGTCACTGAGGCCGAAAGTTTTTTTTTTGGTATGAATGTTAAATAACTGACGCCGAAAGTTAGACGTTCGTAACCGCTGGTCCTAACCCTGAAGCTGGAGAAGATTCTTCGAGGAGTTTCTTCCAGATCCATAAACCTATAGGCTTGGTTGCCAGTTACCAGATTATGTTTTGTCCTAACAATAACGATTGCAGAAACATCGGTGTAGTTGTGGAAGAATATGGTGTTCCGCGTTTAGCTTTAAGCTCTATGACATTCTCGTTTTACTTCGGGAAAGCTACTGAGATATCGTCCAATAAAAGAGTTATCGTTATAAAAGAGATGCTGTGTAAGCTTATTATTACTCATGACCAGAGGTCTATATTTATACAAGTATTAGACCGTCTTATTTAGACCTTCATAAGAGAAAAGGAAATTCTATTCCTAATAGGAATAAGAAATAGTACTTATCCTAAATACATATGGAAAAAGATAAATATCAAGTATAGATAAATGTAAACTCTCATTCGCCTAAGTCATTAGTGAATGGGCCGGATGGATAGCTGATGGGCCGGACGGTTTGGGCCTGATATGGGTCGGTCACCACTTGGTTTATAACACTCCCCCTTAATCGACACATTCGGTTCAGGGCTTGTAACATGCTTAATGTTGCCTCATTAAAACCTTTCCAGGAAAAACCAGTGGGACAAAACCATGGATAAGGAAAAAGAGTACAACACATGAACTCCCCCTGACTTGTACCCCCGTGCATGTTCTTCAAGTTGGCGCATGGACAATTTGATAGTTTAGCTTCATGGGCGCCAAGTCTTGAACTGGTCCTTTAATTGGCACGTCCCAAATTGATAGATAAATTTCATGGACGTGTGGTTGATGTAGACATGGTGAAGAAGTCGGCTGACATATCATATGACTGAACTTGTAGTCCTTTGAGCTTCTTGAACGTTGATGTAGGAATAGCTCTTGCCGAATTGTAACTTGAATTACCTTGTAACTCTCATATCTTCTGGAACTTCATTAAGACATGGTCAAGACGTGCATCTTTGCAGCTGACCACTCTATGTCCTGGTCGGACGGATGGCACTCGACCAGTACTCGGATGGACCTCTAATCTGCGATCAAACTTTACTC
>NC_027749.1:22195475-22196502 GCF_000695525.1 Brassica oleracea var. oleracea | reverse complement strand
CTTCCTTGGATTCCTCCTTATCATTTTTAGCCTCATTGGCTTCAGGAGGTCTCATCTCACTGTTTCGTTGCTCAATGTATCTTTTCTGAAGTTTTTCAAGTCTGCTAATGGTATCTATAACATTCTGCTCTCTTTGCTCAGTTGCCAATAGGCAAGACAATAGGTCATTATAGGTGGTGAAACCCTTAGCCTTATGTGATAACAACAGATCTTTTGGATGGAATGTGGAATAGGTTTTATATAGTAAATCCTCATTTGTTACCACTTTACCATATAGTTCAAGACTATAGGCGATTTTCATCAGAGCAGAATTATATTCGTCCACGGATTCAAATCTTGGAACCTGAGAATCTTCCATTCATTCATGCCTTTTCGCCATAATGCCATTGAGTATCTGGAATTTAGTTTTTTCCAAAGGTCACAAGGATCCTCAATATTTAAGTACTGATCTCTCAGATCCTCAGTGAGATGATAGCGCATAATTGTTATGGCTCCATTCTTTTCACTTTCAATTGCATTATTGCCATCAATGATACATTTCTCGAGTCCTCTAGACTTCAGGGTAACTGAAGTGTTCATTACCCATTCTAGATAATTATCTCCAGAGAGATTTAGGGCAGCATAATCCGAATGCTCAAATTTCGACATCTGAAACATATTATTAAACAGTTCAAGATGCAACCGAGTCAATAAAATCAATGCATACAGTTTCACAAGTCTCTCGACCAAACAATTAACTACTCGACCATGGTGCGAGAAAAACAAATATGCGAGGTTTATATGATGCTTTAGGCCACACGACCTTATAAAATTGTGATGCAACAACCCTAGAGGTCGGATTTTATATCTGAATGCAATCAAAGCATCAATCATAACAACAATCATATTCAGGCCGATTTTTAATCAATGTTAGACCAGGTCAATAATTCTTATGTTTTACTTTTCTTAAAACATTTAGTATGATCAAGCAATCAGAATAATAATGCAAGTATCATCAGATCATATTAGGGTTTCAAGGCCCATTTTT
>NC_027749.1:22184320-22195103 GCF_000695525.1 Brassica oleracea var. oleracea | reverse complement strand
CGGATCAATTTAGGTTTTTGATATTTCAGATTTTCAAAACATCATAAAGGAAACGGATCATATAATTTAGATTTAGGGTTTCAATGCCCTTACTCATCAATCAATGTTCTAGCAACCCTAACAGCCATTGATCTATCAACTTAACAGGAAAACAATCTAACCAAAACTTAGTTCCATATGTTAGGGTTTCTATTATCCTAGATTAGTGTTCTTCAAATTTTAATGGTTCAGATCTTTATCAATCAACCAAATTCAGTGTAGGTTCTTTTAAGTTTCGAGTTTTACCTTTAGAAACTTACGGAGTGTAGATTTGGACCACCAAAGAGAGAAGGAGGCCGCGAGCTGATCGTTCTTCGAGTCGGGTCGCGGACAGGCTGCTTGCTTGGTCGGATCACGAACAGGGAAGAAGGAGAACATCTGGTTTACTTGATCACGTCTAGAAAGAGCTAACTTCAAGAAAGAGAGAGCTCGGATTTGGGTTAGGAAAACGATTAGGGTTCCAAAGCAAATCAGCGATGCGTACTGTAGCAGAGCGTGACGGCGCGTCAGTGATCGGATAGACAAGCGGTTTGAAGCGTCTGATTCATCTCGGCGAGAGCTTCAATTTGATATATTGCTCGTCGTCTGGATCCTCACGGTTTAGGAGAACGATCTCTTTGAAGTTCCGCTGGAATTAGGGTTTTGTGATATTCAACTGAGTTTAAGAAATTTCGTGGGGGCTTAGGGTTAGAGGCTATCGTGATGATAACGTGTTATAAAAGAGATGCTGTGTAAACTTATTATTACTCATTACCAGAGGTTTATATTTATACAAGTATTAGACCGTCTTATTTAGACCGTCATAAAAGAAAAGGAAATCATATTCCTAATAGGAATAGGAAATAATACTTATCCTAAATACATATGGAAATGATAAACATCAAGTATAGATAAATGTAAACTCTCATTCGCCTAAGTCATTAACGAATGGACCGGATGGATAGCGATGGGCCGGACGGTTTGAGTCTGATATGGATCGGTCACCACTTCGTTTATAACATTTATAACTCTTATCCTCTGAATTCTTTTATTATTAGCTGTAACTTATAACTCTTATCCTCTTAATTTTGTAGTCATACTAGAGAGAGAACTAAAAACCCTATTTATTTGTAACTCTTATCCTCTTAATTTTTTTTGAATAATACTATTTTATTATATCTATTTGTAAATCGTGCAATTAAATCTAAATCTTACATCATTCCCCCTAAACTTCATTACTCATTACCTAGCATAAATTACTTATAAGGACGACACTTTTAAACAAAATCTCTAAATCCTTTTGGAATATATAGCATTGTCTTTTCCTTTTAAACTAACTACTAGATCCCTACCTGCGCGAGTGTTTGTTTTCAGTTTTATGTAAATAAATATTTATTTTAGTTCCTAAAAATTTTAAAAAGTTAATCATATATTTAAATGGAGTCAATTAGCTGAATACACATGAAAAAGACAAAAGTAAGAAACTACCCTAACATGCTGAAAAATAAAAGTTTATCTACCAAAATCAACTTAAATTGACTATTTTGTCCTTCTTCCTTTAACACGGTAAAGAGAAAGTCAAATCTTCATTTTCATTTTTATCAATTTTTTCATCGCTGAAAAAATACTCTCTCACTATTTCTTTTCATCTTTTTTGGTTAAGTGATGTTTTTTTTTTTTTTTTTTTTTTTTGATTAACCTGGAGGGACTTCCACCTCCAGGGGCCAACCCCTCGGTGCGAGGCGGACCATTTGGTACTATGGAGAATTAGATACCCCAATTGCCTGGCCAGCACATCGAATCCGCGTGTTCCGTATTGGGGATTTTTATTTCCCCTCAAGACCATCTGGGCCAGCTATGCTGGTTATATATATTATTTTATTTTTTTGATAATTACGGAGATTGTAAAAACTTTTCAGGCTCAAAGACTAATTCCATCTTTTATCAATGTTGATAGTTTCTCCTCAAACTAATTAAATTACTCTCCACCAACATCCGTTTCAGCTTCCATTGAAGAAGATGAAGTAGAAACGTTCACTTTCTGAAGAGTTAGTTTTTTTTCATTTCTCCTTACAGTTTTCAGTGACGCTCACCGGAGATCGTCTTTCTTTGGCGTCTGCAACGGCCAAGTTTCCTTCTATCAAACCAGAGGTTTACGCCCACGGTACCGTTCACTACGCCGTCTTGGGAGATCACACTTCACTCTCTCGTCTTCTCTCTTCTGTCCCAAAGCTCGAAGATCCAGAGCAGACTCACACCGAATCTAACTCACTGAGCCAAAAACGAGTCGCCGATCAGATCTCCGCCGTCCTTAAACGCCACGACGTTCCCTCACGCGAGACACCGCTCCATCTAGCGGTTAGCCTCGACGATCTGTTCGCGACAAAGGCATGTAGGCATGTTTGTTGCTTCTTCCTGTGATTTTCATTGAGAGCTTACATGAAATGAAATGAGGATGGAAAAAAGGGAGGGCAAATGAGGAGTGTTGTGGTGGATGCAGTCTTATTCAAGATCAAGAAAAAAATACAAAGAATTTGAAGAAAATGCCGGAGAGAGAAGTTCTGTACGTACTATATAAGGGTACTATCGAATTATCAAAAAATCAATAGTGTCGAAAGGAGCGGCAGGGTACTTAGCTAATATTGACATTTTCTGTGTATACACGCCCTAAATAATCCTCTTTAAATATATGTATATATATGTATAAATTGATTAAATCGGATATTCGTTCCTAAAATATTCTTCGTTTCTTACGGATATTACATATTAGTATTTGTTTTGCTTCATAGAGTTACATATATTCAGATTTTTCTGTCCTAATCGATGACGAATCGAATCAAAATTTACTAATAGTTTTTCCTCCCCTACTGTGCCATTCCCGATAACGTTCGTGAAAGCTGATGAGACAGAGACTTCGTCCAAGACAATTATGTGAGAGAAATTAAAGACTACAAAATTAAGCAGATAATAGAGTTATGACTTATGACAAATAATAAAACTCTATCCATGTGTTCCATGTCTTCTTTGTTTATCAATCTATATCATATATGAAATAAAGAATAAGCGAAAACATGTGTGGCAACTACGAACAAATTTAATTTTATTTGTTAAAACTCTATCTCCACATAAGAAAAAAAATAAACAAACAAGTTAAAGAATGGGCTTATTTGTGCAATAGTCATATTTGAGAGATAAATTAGATGAGTAACATTGATTTTGACATAATTAAATATCAGATATTTGTATTCTATTTTATCCGGTTATGCCTTATAGCTTAAAAAGTTTTCAGTTACAAGTAAGAAAGTAGATGACGTCTTTTTCTTGGTGGAGTCATTCACGTATACATTTATAACCACATACATATGCATAGAGTATTATATTCCATATCACCTAAATAATATAAGATTATAATCTCACCTACAACCTTTAAATAATAAACATATCACAACTCTAGTTATCCCTAATCCCACCACAACCCCTAAATATTAAACCCTAAACTCTAAAAGTAAATCCTAAACCCAAATATAAGCCTTAAACTCAGATATAAACTCTAAACTCAAATAGAATGTAACAAAATAAATAACATAGTACATATTGGTGAAACTATGAAATGTATGTGATTGCATGTAAGAAGTAATTTTGACCCCAATCATACACTTTCATCTTCTAAATACTAAACCATAATCTCTAATTACTAAACTCTAACCCAAATATGAACTCTAAACCCAACTATCAAAATCTAAAAGTACATAATATTATGTAATATTAAATTATATTATGTAATATTAAACTATACTATATTGATCACAATATAATTTTTACAGATTAAAGACATGTAAATATAGTTAGAATTTAAAATAATTACAAACTATATTTCTAAACAAAATAGAGCACTTTTATTAACCATCAAATGGAATGGAACATGATAAAATAATATAGTAACAAAAACTGAAATGGAAAAGAACGCATAACAAAATATGAAAAATATACATAACTGTTCATCTTCTCCTACATATAACAGTGATTTCCTGTAAATTCAGATACATACATGTTCCGGTGTCTTCGCTACTGTCGCTTTTGAAATATGAGAAACTTCTCCTTTCTGTTACCGACAAAGCCTCCTAAACCGGTCTCCTCCTCCACATAACTTTTCGGAAACGTAGTCTGTAGTCCGTAACGTCTTCGTTGCTCAAATCTGTTTTTGAAAAATTTATTCGCTTCTCTAAATATTAGTAATAAAAACTTATTTTGTGGATGTGAGTAAACAGCAAAGAGCCACATTTAATGTTTCACAATAATTATTAATTAAATTTTTGTTTCTTTGCAGGTTGCGCCAGTGAAAAAGAGGCCTAATACAATATTATTATATAAATATAATGGCGTGTATAGACAGATATGTTAGGGAAATTGGTTATTCAGTGTCATACGGTCTAATTTCATGTCATACGGTCTAATTTCTCTTAAAGAATTGTTCGTAGACAAAATAAAATAAAATAAAAATGAAGAAGCGTGGAAGGAAAGTGGAGTAAAACAAGATAGACAATGATCTTCTCAAAACTCAATGTACTTGTTTAATTTTAAATCTAATAAATTCAAAACCTAAGCATAACGTTATGCAAAGCTGTATATGCAATGTATACACGGATAAATACCAATCACCGGAACTCACATTTACTTCATCCAGTGACAAACAATTGAGTTATTTTTGGGTTCACCCCCTAATGTCTAAGATCTAGGTTCACTAACTAATAGGATTTCATTATTTCAATTCGACATCTTTTTAAAAAAATATATATATTGTCAAGTTATATTATGTTTTTAAAATAAAAAAAAAGAATTAAAAAAAAAATATTTTTAAAATCTCCAGCAAAACATTAAACCCTAAATCTTAAACTCTAAACTCTTGGGTAAACCATAAATTTGGATAAATCCTAAACTCCAAATAAAAACACTAAATACTAAAACCCTAAATCCTAAACCCTAAACCCTTGAGTGTTTAGTGATTTTGATTTAAAGTTTAAGATTTATCCAAGGGTTTAGGGTTTACCCAGGGATTTAGGGTTTAGGGATTAGGATTTAGGGTTTAGTGTTTTACTGACGACGTTAAAAACATTTTTTTGTAATTATTACTATTTTTTTTTAATTTTTTTTTACTTTTTAATTTTGAAAATATAATTTGACAATATTTTGTTTTTTTTAAATATATCGAATATGAAATAACAAAATCATATTGATCCACTCTAGGGAAGTGAACCCAAGAATTAGTCCAAACAATTCTAGCCAACCACATAAACTCAAAAAAAAGAAGAAGATGAATCCTATGTTTTACTTCCTTCTTGCCTCAACCGCTGTTTTGGCCACCACAGCAAACGCGAGCGAACCAGTTGTTGACGCTGATGGTGATCTCATATCCGACGGCAGCTACTATGCTGTCCCCGTCTCCCCGACAATGACGGTAGCCTGACTCTCGCTTCCGGAGGTGGCAACCAATGTCCCCTTTATATCGGACCGGAATTATCAACGAAGAACAAGGGCCTTGCCCTAAAATCCTCAAACTGGGGGTCATGGGCTGAGTTCGTTCCCGAATCAGAGAACCTGAACATCGAGATGAACGTCCCATCTACGATCTGCGGTCAGTCCTCCTATTGTTGGCTCACTGAGACTCATGGTAAAGGATTGCTGTTCATAGCAGCTGGTCCTAAGCCAGAAACTGGAAAAGATTCGTCCAAGAGTTTCTTCCAGACAAGAAAGCTGGAGATTTTCTTCGCCGTTACAAGTTTGCGTATTGTCGTAACGATAAGAGCTGCTACGAATTTGGGACGGTTGTGGACAGATATGGCTATAACCGTTTGGCTCCAGCCAATCTGCCATTCCTCGTTGAGTTCGTGAAAGCTGACAAGACAGAGACTTCGTCAAAGTCCAAGACAGAGACTTCATTAAAGACTACAAAATTTAGAGGATAAGAGTTTGAACTTGCACACTAGTAATAAAACTGTATCCGTGTGTTCTATGTTTTCATTGTTCATCTTTAATGGAAAGAAACATTAATTTTCTTTTCAATTCTCACCCTAGTTTAAGCCCCTCATTTTTTTTAAAGAAATTATACATAGATCTTCAAATTTGTGTTAAAAAAAATTAAACTCACAAATTATTGATTTTTTTTTAAAAATCGTCTAGAACTCTAAAATCTCAGCCCCTGTTAAAAATCGT
Source organism: Brassica oleracea var. oleracea (assembly GCF_000695525.1). Classification (NCBI taxonomy): domain Eukaryota; kingdom Viridiplantae; phylum Streptophyta; class Magnoliopsida; order Brassicales; family Brassicaceae; genus Brassica; species Brassica oleracea. The sequence goes on along the minus strand of NC_027749.1, from coordinate 22,188,875 downwards.
CTAGAACTCTAAAATCTCAGCCCCTGATGCACATGCCCATTTTTTGGGTAAACGTTATTAGTTAAGTTATTAGCTGGTGAAGCACATGCCCACTTTATTAGTAAAGTTGACCCATAATAGAAAGACAAACAATCATTTAGCGAATATAAAATATTGCTTGGAAAGTGGAATCTATATTATAAACACTAGAAAACAAATCCGCGCATTCGCGCAGGCAATTAAATTCTTTACTAAAAACTAAATCATTTAATATTCATAGAATGTATATATTTAATAATTATAATATTTTAATACTTTTAAAAAAAAAATCATTCAAGTACTGAATATATTAGTTTAAAATAACAAAAAATAACATAATAAATGATGTAAAATATATGTACCAAATTAATCACAGATTGACTGTTGAAATTATATAAAATAGATATACATTTTTATTCAGAATATCGGGTTGAGACAATAGCAAAAACGGGCCGAGACAAGAAGCTTGTGTTCAATATTAGGAATATCAGCCTTTTTTTTAGTCTTTGCGGATTCCTTAATCTGCGAGTTAGCTCTCTCGACACGAAATATTTTACTTTTTTCTATTACCGTAATCTATAATCGTATTTTATAAATATGATATTTATCTATCTTGGCCAACTGGATGAAGCGGAGGGAATAGATTCACCGCAAGCTATGAAAAGTAACTGTTTACAGACAACTACGAATATTTATGAGACTGATGTTATCAAGAAGTTTATTTTCAAATTTTCCTTTTTAGAGTTTGGGAGCCCTCGTCTAAACGAGTATTTTATAGAGAACTCTGCTTCAAGTCTTGACTCCTGCATATCCAAAAGGCACCCTCGGCAAATCCATCTACAGTGACAAAATGAATTTGATTTCTATTCTTCTACCTATAATCAGTATTTTTAGCAATTCAACCATCAAACCAGAAACCAAATCCTGGCTCGGCACAAAACATAATCCTCTTAAATAATATATGCTATTTGGGGCCATCTTTTGACTTGTTGCGCAGTTTCCTAATGTTTCTCGCGAAAGATTTGATTCAGAGTATGTTTTATCAACCAACAAATTTAAATCCTTCTTCTCAACTTTTCAGGCATTTGCTTGAATTGGATGAAGTATACATTTTTATATAGTTTTTTTCTCTAATAAATATTCTTCCACCCGCCTTGCTTGACTTAAACCATCAAAAACATGTTTTTAACAAAATTGTTCACTTAAAATAATATACCAATTGAATAATATAATGTTTTGAAAGTAAGTAAATAAAGTAGTAGTTTTAAATAATTTGAACGCTTGTCAAAATGACAAAGAAAATATCATATTTGGTGTTGGAAACTTAATTTTTAAACAAAAAGTTGCTTGTAATTACTCTTACCAATTAATTAATTTTAAAGCATGTGACAAAAATGGGGTAGTTTAACAGCAACAATTTAAAAATACTATGAATGAAACAATTTTTTAATAAATTTTGACTTTTGTCAAGGATTAGTTTACACAAAATCTAATTTATGATAAGACAACTAAAGTTTCTCTTTTATCAAAACAAAGATACAAATAGAATTTCTAGTGTTTGTATGCGGCACTACTAAATTTTTCTATGATCATTTAGATTAAACCTTTTTCTCTTTTTCTTCCTTTATTTCATTTTTTATTGTTGTTATTTTTTCAATATCCACAATTTTTTATATAGAAACCAAATATTGTATCAATTAACCAACCATACATCTAAATAATTGCAATGATTCATTTAAATAGTTAAAGCAATTGCAAGGATTTTTTTTTTTTGGCATCCAACTGAAATTTCATTAACTTGAAAAAGGGCCGTTAAAGCAAGCTACGAGAGCTAGCTGTTGGGATTGTGAAATCCCGTGTCCAACTATTTATTCTCTGATTAGTACAATATTGTCCACTTTGGGCCTTATGCAAGCCCGCATGGTTTTATTTTTGGTTTCCTTTCCAAAAGGTCTCGTACTATTAGAGTTGGACATCTCTTTATATATTAGGCTCTCTTTGTCTAATTCTCCAATGTGGGACTTAGTTTGTTATCTCACATTTTCCCCTTCAAACTAAGGATCACATTCATCTCGAGTCCCACAACTGACTTCCAGGATCTTTTGACTTGATCTCTGCCACACACACCTCCCAATCCTAACTCGATGGGTCCCGTTCCTACTCGAAGGGTATTTTGGTATTCTTGCAGATTTTTTGTCAACCGCTCTGATACCAATTGTTGGGATTGTGAAATCTCCTGTCCAACTCTTTATTCTCTGATTAGTACAATATTGTCCACTTTGGGACTTAGGCAAGCCCGCATGGATTTACTTTTGGTTTCCTTCCCAAAATGCCTCATACTATTAGAGTAGGACATCTCTTTATATATTAGACTCTCCTTGTCTAATTCTCCAATGTGGGACGATCTTTTGACTTGATCTCTGACACATACACCTCCCAATCCTAACTTGATGGGTCACGTTCCTACTCGAAGGGTATTTTGGTTTTCTTGCAGATTTCTCGTCAACCTGGCTCTGATACCAATTGTTGGGATTGTGAAATCTCATGTCCAACTCTATATTGTCCGATTAGTATGATATTGTCCACTTTGGGCCTTAAGCAAGCCCGCATGGATTTACTTTTGGTTTCCATCCCAAAAGGCCTCATACTATTAGAGTTGGACATCTCTTTATATATTAGACTCTCCTTGTCTAATTCTCCAATGTGGGAGTTAGTTTGTTATCTCACACTAGCCAATCTGGGACCCGATCGTTCACAAAAGTATAACTTTGGCCACATGGATACGCTCCTTTCGCCAAGGAGTCTGCACGGTTATTTTAAACTCGAGAAATAAAAGCAAAAGACATAACTTGAAATGAAGAAGATATAACTCTGATGCCATATAGCTCAGGCGCTAGGGCTAGCCAGTCTTCATCCTTCCAAATGGTGTTCACTTATTGCTGACAATCAGACTCCTCCTTTTCTGCATGTAATGGTGACTGCCCTTTTGGGCAAAACTCCAGTCCCAAGCAAACCAACTTATCATCTTCAAGCAGGATAAAAACCAGTCCATTCCAGTCACTCTCTTCCGACCAGGAGGCGTCTACTTGAATGCACCATAAGTTTCCCATTTCGAGCTTCCCATATAAACCAAAGCAAACAGGGGAACATAGCAAGGTTTTGCGGAACGTTGTTGCTCAGGACTTGACGGAAAAGGAAGTCTAAGTTAACATACAAGGATGAAAATAAATTCGGAGAAGATGGAGTTGCCGACAGAGCCCAATACTTAAGAGCAGGCTGACATTCGAATGTAATATGGTTAATAGTCTCACTTTCAGGACCACACCGTTGGCATGACGCATCTCGGGCTGTAATGATTCATTTAAATGGTAATATTCATTAAATCTACAATAGAACATTATATGTCCTCACAATTAATTACCAACCTTTTGTTTTGTCTAAATATGATTATTTTGTTCAAGGCCTTTGAATTTGAACAGTATGCTTCTGAATAATGTTTTTATTTATCTTTCATTATCACATAATGATTTACTATGGTTCTATATATTAGCGACAATAGTTTGAAAGTTTCATATTTTTCATTTTCTAAATTAATATGGAAAAAAAAAAAATTCAAGTAAAAAAAGCAGTTATAAAAAAAATTATAGTAAAAATACATAATTTTCAATAACATTAGTGAAATAAGTTTTAATAAAGAGTTACATTTGAAAAAAAAACATTTGTTGGGGTTCTATGATTGTGTTTGACCATTCATAATTCAAAAGCATATAATATGCACTACTACATAGGTACATTATCAAATGAAGAGTTAATATATTTATATTTGTAATTTATTAATTTATACCATTATAAATGTTTTTAGAAACTTACTGATGAAGCCTCCCACTTCTTTTTCAAGTCCTCACCACTTAAACGCACGCACAGGCACAGATGAATGGTGCACTTGAGGATGCTGTTGAGTCTGTGATAGTCTATAGGTAATTGTCTGGTCCTCCTATCAATCCCTCATTTACAAATTCTTAGCGATCCAGATCAGATTTTTAAAACGTAAAACAAGTCTGCAACCCGATACAATCTCTTCATTATATAGATTTCTGAACAGTTACAACTCCTAAGGGAAAATGATGACGGTTACACTGAAAATCTTAGTGTGAAAGGATACAACCTTTAAGGGAAGATAGATAATTTGTTCAGGGGATGCCTTTGAGGAGTTATGATGAAGACGTCGATTGCTCTGCTGAATCTAGGACGTCATAGTTTTGTTTCTAAACAAAATCTTAACCATTAGATTATATTATATCACAGACATAAATCTCACAGTTAGATTCTAAGTTTTTTTTCCTATAATAAAACGATGACGTCATTGGTTAGATAAAAAATAGTTTGCTATTATATATAGATATTATAAATATCAACTTCTTGACGTATACAATAGTTTAAGGGCCTGACTGGTTCAACCGCAGCGGTTGCGGTTGCGGCTGCGGGAGTTTGCGGATGCGGATGGTTGCGGTTTCTAGCGGTTTTAAGAGATTTGTAC
>NC_027749.1:22180566-22183491 GCF_000695525.1 Brassica oleracea var. oleracea | reverse complement strand
CGGTTAAATAATAAATTAACAATATTTACATTTTATATCATTATAAAATATCAAAAATAATAATATTATAATAAATATAAAATTTATATTTAGAAAGTTATAGTTTAAACTTTTTAAAAATTATAGAAAATATTTTCATTTTAAAGTTTTATAATATTAATTAAAATATAATAGATATATTTTAGTATTTTTATAATTCCAATGTAAATTTTTTATTGAATATTTTTATTTTTGTATTTAAATTGTTTTAGAAAAAAAATAATTTTTTTTTATCCTCCCGCAACCGTCCGCAACCGCAAACGCTAGCTGGAACCAGCTTTTGAATTTATGAGGTTTAGAGCGATTTAGAGCGGTTTGAACCGGTTTGAGCGATTGTTGCAAAACGCCAACAACCGCTACCAACCGCAAAAACTGCGTTTGCGGGTGGTAGCGGGAAAACCAGTCATACCCTAAATTTGATAAAATTTGGGTGAAATGATTAAAATAAGCGAATTTTACTTGATAAACAAGTACCAAGTTATTTCCAAGTAAACAGTTTCTTTGGCTTTCAAGAGTTTAGTGCTATTAATCTTCGATGCCAACTATTTATTTGATAAAATGTAATGGTTCAGAGGAGGTATATGGTTTAGTTCATTCCCCATCTTCAGTCATTAATTGTATAGCTAAAAATATAATGCTCGTATAGTTCTACTTCTATACCTTTCTATAGAAATAGCCAGCTATAGTTTTCTATTTTCAAAAACAAAATATGGTTTTCATTTGAAAGTTTAAAACAAATTATTTCCTAATTAGTTTTTTTTTTGTATGATAAATCAAAATTGTTTCTTCAGATAAAGTAATAATGAATTTAATTATGGTATTTAATAAACATATAAAAGTATATATTTTGAAATTGAATAGAAAATACTATCTCCATAAATAAAACCTCTGAAACGACTTATTTTGTTATTTTCTCACTAAAAGAAGGAAAATTATGAAACATGACTAACATATTATTAAATCCTAACCGGTTTACTCATGTAGATTAGCTCGAATAAGGACTATGTGTAAGTTGGATAAAAAAGGATTAAAAGCTATATACTTTTAATTAATCATATAGGCTTTGGCTCTTTCCTTTTTAAATTAACATTGTTGTTATCCCTGTCTTCTAAACTATCTAAAGACTTGTGTCCATATCACCAGATATCACAAGAATAGAAAACCATATGTGAAGATTCTATGAATGGTTAAACAACCTTTTAACCAGGGTGCTCAATTTCAAACCAGCCCAGATTGAATGGAGAAAATTAAAGGGAGCTTTTAGTTGTTATTCTTTTCTTTGTAAGAATGTGAATACCATTAATAAAAATGAACATTTGATACAAGTTGTTAGCTTGGATCTCATTCTGCTATGAAAGCACTATGGTTTCTACAGAATTTCTATAAAAAAAAATTAAATTATATAATTAATAGAACAAGGTTACCTGAACAACTACGAGAATAACCAGTAGGTTAAGATCAGAGATGAACCAGAAGATAATGAGGAGATAGAGAGATATCTGCTCAGATCACAACATGGAGGCAGTCGACAACTCCGGCCCCGGCCATTGGCATCGATGAGTAGGGCCTGAGGGTCCAACCCCCAACAATTGTTATAAAATAACGTTTCAATCAAAAATTTATAAAACCAGAGCTATAGTGAACATACATAAACTTATTCGTTGCCAACGGTCCAAGACCAGGCTAAAACTCTATCCCACATATGATATAAATACACAAACAAATTAAAGAAGCGTTAGCAACAAAAAAAAAAGTGTTAAAGAAGCTTAGCGTATACAAAGCTGTATGTGCATCTTTCTCGAGACGTGAAAACAGATTTGAGGGTTCTAGAACCAGAAGTGCAGCCACATGTTGAAACAAAGACTGACTCGCAATTAAAGAAGTGGATCACAAAAAAGATGCGCATCTTCTTGTTGGTAAAAGTCACACGGCGCAGCGGAAATACTAATGGTCGTGTTCCCCTGACCTTGTGCGAACCTGTGAAGAAAATACTTCGACGATGGCAGAATATAGTATAATCGGAAACGTAAATGAGACAATCACTTTTTACGTGGAAAACCTCCTCGATGTGAGAAGGAAAAACCACGGGACCGTAGTCCATTCAACAATCCACTATATAAATGTTTGTGAGTACAACCACGTCCTCCCTGTTCAACAACCAGAACAGAACAGAGACACTAGCTTCAAAGAGCTATCTCCAACACAAACAACAACAACAAGAGAGCAACACAAAGCTTCAAAAGCGGCAGCAACACCAGAAGCTATGATACCACTCTGTTGTTATTTGCTTGTGTGAAATATGGAAAATATGAGCAGGATGATAAGCTTGAATGGTGCTAACTATCATCTATGGAAGGGCAAGATGGAGGATTTGCTCTTTGTTAAAGAATTCCATGTTCCAGTCTTCGAGGAGCAGAAACCTGAGAAGAAGACGGATGAAGAGTGGAAGCTGCAGCATCGCCAAGTGTGTGGGTTGATAAGGCAGTGGGTAGATGATAATGTGTTGCATCATATTGAGACTGAGACGGATGCTCGTTCTTTGTGGAAGAAGCTGGAGCAGTTATATGCTAGGAAGACCGGAAACAACAAGATGTACATGATCAAGAAGTTGATTGAGCTGAGGTATCAGGAGGGGACTCCGATGACAGATCACTTGAATGCGTTTCAGGGATTGCTCAACAAGTTGTCTGATATGGGCATCAAGTTTGATGATGAGATTCACGGTCTGTGGCTTCTCGATACTTTACCGGACTCTTGGGAGGTTTTCAGGATGTCTCTTTGTAACTCCGCGTCGGAAGGTGTTATTTCGATGGATTCAGTGAAGAATAGTGTTCTTAATGAGGAAGCAAGAAGGCAGTCGAATGCTAGCAGTTCGCGTTCAGATGT
>NC_027749.1:22175312-22177996 GCF_000695525.1 Brassica oleracea var. oleracea | reverse complement strand
ATTTGTCTCGGGAAGAATTCTACATTTCATTCGAAGTCAAAACACATTCAGAGGAGGTATCATTGGATATGTGATGTGGTTGCTTCTAAGGAAGTGGAACTTGAGAAAGTTCATACGGATGATAATGGAGCTGATATGATGACGAAGTCATTACCGAGGGGGAAGCTTGAGGTATGCCGAGAGATAGCCGGAATGGCTGTTTCTTCCATCTAGTCGGAGGGGGCGTTTGTTGGGTCCCTCCTAGATGGAGAGAACCAAGTGGGCATGAGACATAATAATAATTCTCATGACCCTTTGCACTGTAGACTCACAATAATAGAGTTTAGAGAGAGAGACAAAAGAGAGAAAGAATAGAGAAGGAGGAGAAAACTCGTCAGGCTATTTCAAGACTGGTTTTGGAGGATCAAATGGAACTTGATCGGTCTGATATTTTGTGGGAAGTTTCTTCAGTCAGTGGGTTAGAGATTCACCGAAGGGATTTGGATTTCAACGGTTGGATCTTCTGTTGTCTGGGTTTTAGTGAAGCTGGTCGTCACAGTTCTTCAGCGGGACAGTCTTGGGCGTTTGGTAAATCCGACGGTGAGATCTTCTCTTCTTGAGCTGAAATTTGGCGGAGGTATTGTTGACTTGTTTATCTTGGATTTGTACGGTTGGATTAGACTCTGGATGCCGGAATCCTTGTGAGCTGAGGTCATTTGGTTGCTGCCGCTTTTGAAGCTTTGTGTTGCTCTCTTGTTGTTGTTGTTTGTGTTGGAGATAGCTCTTTGAAGCTAGTGTCTCTGTTCTGTTCTGGTTGTTGAACAGGGAGGACGTGGTTGTACTCACAAACATTTATATAGTGGATTGTTGAGTGGACTACGGTCCCGTGGTTTTTCCTTCTCACATCGAGGAGGTTTTCCACGTAAAAAGTGATTGTCTCATTTACGTTTCCGCTTATACTATATTCTGCCATCGTCGAAGTATTTTCTTCACAGGTTCGCACAAGGTCAGGAGAACACGACCATTAGTATTTCCGCTGCGCCGTGTGACTTTTACCAACACTTCTCAATCTCAATGTACTTTAATAATTCGAAACCTAAGCATAGCGTATACAACAAAGCTGTACGTATCAACTCAGCACATCCATGTATAAAATACCAGTGACCTGAACTCACATTTTCTACACCCAGTTACATTCAAATATAACCAACTATATATATAAACTCAAAAAGAATGAATTCTATGTTTTACTTCCTTCTTGCCTTAACCGCTGTTTTGGCCGTGACCGCAGACCCAGGCGGACCAATTCTCGACAATGATGGTTATGTCATATTCAACGGCAGTTACTTAGTTCGCCCAATCATCTTCGGTGGCGGCCTGACTCTCTCCCCCCTTGGTGACAACCAGTGTCCCCTCTACATCGAACAGCAATTTTCAAAGGACGACATAGGCTATCCCATAAGATTCTCAAATTGGGGGTCTGGAGCTAGGTTCGTTCCGGAGTCAGAGAACCTCAACATCGAGATGGTCATCCCAGTTACGACCTGCGTTCAGTCGTCAACCTATTGGTGGGTCACTGCGACCGAGGGTAGCAAATGGTTATTCATATCGGCTGGTCCTAAGCCAGATCCTGGAGAAGCTTCGTCCAAGAGTTTCTTCCAGATCAAGAAAGTTGGAGATTTTACTAATGGTTACAAGATTATGTTTTGTAGTAAAGATAACAACTGCATCGATGTCGGGATAGTTGTGGACGAATATGGCGTTCAGCGTTTGGCTTTATGCACAGTGCCATTCCCCATTACGTTCGTGAAAGCTGACGGGACGGAGACTTCGTCCAAGACTATATCTATTATGTGAGAGAAATTAAAGACTACAAAATTAAGAAGATAATAGAGTTATAACTTACGACAGATAATAAAACTCTATCCATGTGTTCCTGTCTTCTTTGTTTATCCATCTATCATATATGAAATAAAACAATAAGCGAAAACATGCGTGGCAACTACGAACATATATAATTTTATTTGTTAAAACTTTATCTCCACATAAGAAAAAAATAATCAAACAAGTTAAAGAAGCGTTCGTAGACAGAAATAAAACAAAAATGAAGAAGCGTGGAAGGAAAGTTGAGTAAGAAAAGATGGACATGATCTTCTGAAATCTCAGTGTACTTGTTTAATTTTAAAGCTAATAATTCAAAACCTAAGCGTAACGTATGCAAAACTGTATGTGCATGTGTATAAACTGATAATACCAATCAAATGAACTCACATTTTCTTCATCCACTAACAAACAAATCTAGTCAACCACATAAACTCCAAATAAAAGAGATGAATCCTATGTTTTACTTCCTTCTTGTCTCAACCGCTGTTTTGGCCGCCACAGCAAAGGCGGGCGAACCAGTTGTCGACACTGATGGTAATCTCATATCCAATGGCAGTTACTACGCTGTCCCAGTCTCCCACTATGAAGGTGCCCTGACTCTCGCCTCCGGTGGCGCCAACCCATGTCCCCTTTATGATCGGACCGGAATTATCAAGGAGGAACAAGGGCCTTCCCCTAAGATTCTCAAACTGGGGTTCTGGAGCTAGGTTAGTTCCCGAATCAGAGAACCTCAACATCAAGATGGACCTCCCACCTACGATCTGCGGTCAGTCATGTTGGGAAAATTACCCAATATCGATGAGATGAAGATGGTATTAGAC
>NC_027749.1:22156443-22175212 GCF_000695525.1 Brassica oleracea var. oleracea | reverse complement strand
ATTATGATTTGATAAGTTTTGGGCTTAAGGAGGGAAATCCAACAAGTCATCCTATTGGTGGCTCACTGAGACTGAGATTAAAGGATGGCTGTTCATAGCAGCTGGTCCTAAGCCAGAAACTGGAAAAGATTCGTCCAAGAGTTTCTTGCAGATCAAGAAACCTGGAGGTCTACTTCGCGGTTACAAGTTTGTGTATTGTGGTGGCGATAAGAGCTGCTACGAATTCGGAATGGTTGTGGACAGATATGGCTATAGCCGTTTGGCTCCATCCAATCTGCCATTCCGCTTTGTGTTCGTGAAAGCTGACTAGAGAGAGGCTGCGTCAAAGTCCAAAATTATGTCTATTAAGTGAGAGAAGTTAAAAGACTACAAAATTACGTGGATAAGAGTTTTAACTAGCGAGCAAGAGCATGTTTATTGCTAACAACCATTAGTGTTGCTTAAGTGGTTGTTAATGAATTTTTAAGTATTAAAATAAAGCTAAGAGATAATCTTAAGAAACAATTAATAATATTGGTTTATTGGTAGTTGCTTAACAATAAAAAAATATTAAATTTATTTTTAAACATAAAATTTTTTAAAAAGATAAAATTTATTAATTAAATAAAACATAGTTAAACATAATATTTTAAAAATAAATTTTAAAATACAAACATAAAAGCATGGAAACAAAGATTACTAAAACAAACGATAATAATTTGAACGAGATATCGAAACTTAGTTGGTCACGTCCAAATTTATGTCATATATGTTCAACCAAATCACCTTTCAGTTGTTGATGTACTTGTCTATCACGAATTCTTGTTTGAACACCCATCTGATTGGCGATATTTGTAGGGATATCTGTTGAATATGTGAGATCGACATGTGTACTTCTGCTTTCTTCTCCTTGTTGAAAATCAGAAACATCGTATTGAGTGTAGTCATCTCGTTCGTTTTCTACTATCATATTATGGAGTATGATACATGCTCTCATAATCTTTCCACTCTTGACTTTATCCCAAGAAAGTGCCGGATTTTTAACAATGGCAAATCGAGCTTGCAAGACTCCGAAAGCACGTTCGACATCTTTTCGGACGGCTTCTTGACGTTGAGCAAATAAAACTGCTTTAGGCCCTTGTGGAATTGGAATAAATTGGATAAAAGTTGTCTATATCGGATAATTGCCATCAGTGAGATAGTAAGCCAAATGATACTCTCTTCCATTGACCGATAAATTCACTTGTGGAGCTTGACCATTTATTATGTCATCAAAAACAAGTGAGCGATCAAGAACATTGATATCATTTAAGGTATCTGGAGGTCCAAAAAACGCATTCCATATCCAAAGATTATATGAAGCAACCATCTCTAAAACGATAGTTGGTTTTCTAGAACCACGAGAATATTGCCCTTTCCAAGCGGTGGGACAATTCTTCCACTTCCAATACATACAAGCGGTGGGATTAATTAAGCAACGTCTCTTCGCTTTTTCTCCTTTTTTCTTTATTTTTAATTGTAATTAACGTTAAGCAACAGCATTAAGCAACAAGTGCTCTAATAATGAAACTCTATCCATGTGTTCTCTGTTTTCTTTGTTCATCTTAAATGGAATAAAACATCTTTCTCTGTTTCTTTTTTTTTTTGTAAATATCTCTCTAGTTTAAGATTCACATAATATGGAAACTAAACATAACATTATCAAACTTTATTGTTTAAAAATTGCTTAATATCTGTTTTAGTTTATGTAATACCCATGATTTTATAACGATGATTATATCGTCTAATAGTTTAATTTGCGTCACACTAAATTGCATTATAGAGATCAAAATCAAATTTCAGGTATGTAAATTTTCTATCATTAAACTATATAACTAATAATAGTTGTATTGTATGGAACTTGAACTTCATACCTCTAATGAATCTTTTAATCAATGACTAAAGTTCGACCAATTTTGCTTCTTCTTTATGACATGAAATTTGATGTTCCGGAACTCTATAATTGTTTCAGTTACTGTGCTGCTTAATCAACGAGTTCCAGTAATTGCGCATTTAGAGAATTTGGAGATGAAATGGGCCTAAGGCCCATAGTACAAATAAATATATCGCGGCCTATAGCGATATCGAACGGTAGAGAAGGAGAGTGTGATTAAGGAACGTGATATACTGACCGTTGGATGTTATGTGTTATATATATGATTAAATTGTATTCGTTGTACAGGCGAAATCCGCCAAGGAATCGCAAAACCCTCCATCGCCGTTTGGATCTGTCTGTCTATCTCTTATCTTCTTCTTCTTATACCCTTTGGACCAAGGAAGAACCCTATAAATCGAATAACAAGGTACACCACTCTTCACTTCTTCTTCCTTTCGATTGCTTCTTTAGTGCTGAAGTGGTCAAGATCAGTTTCATGTCTTCATTGATTCAACATACTGTCTTTGTCAAGTGAGTATTATAAAAGTAGTGTCTTTGTCTGTTCAAGTAGTAATAAAGACTTAATCGCTTGTAAAAATTGATACTTAAGGTTAAGGTCATGGTACATATTGCATAACACGAGATTTGTTCTTCCCTCTGCCATGTTTCTTAATCATAGCTTAGATATTTATGCGTTTCCTCAAACTTCTTAGATACCTTTAAAAAAAAAAAAACATTTTGGGATTAAAGGTCATAGCTTTGTGATTAGTTACTGAGTGTAACGAACTTCTTAGAAACATTTTGGGATGAAATGTAGTTTTTTTTATTAGTTACCGTCTGTGTATGCCTATTTTATTCAGTCAGTTGTATATATTAATGTGTTCCCTTATACTTCTTAGGTACATTTTGGGTTGAAAGGTTATAGATTTGTGATTAGTTACTGTATGTATGTCTAATTGATTCAGTCAAGAGTAGATATTGATACCTTTTGGGATTAAATGGGTTTTTTTCTTTTTGGGTTCATTGCACAATCAGATGAATAGGGAGAAGTTGATGAAGATGGCTAACACTGTCCGCACTGGCGGTAAAGGGACAGTAAGAAGGTAGTCATCTATCCAAAGTCTCTCTTCTTCTTTTAATCATTAGGCAATGTTATTAATTATTGTTTAGCTAAACTGTTTTTTTTTTTTTGTTTTCTCATTTATAGAAAGAAGAAGGCTGTTCACAAGACGAACACGACCGATGACAAGAAGCTCCAGAGCACTCTTAAGAGAGTTGGAGTTAACTCTATTCCCGGCATTGAAGAAGTTAACATCTTTAAAGATGATGTAGTCATTCAGTTCATTAACCCTAAGGGTAAATTTCCAAAACTTTTTTCTCTTCGTTTAATTATAAAATCTCAGCATTTGGTTAAAGCCTTTTTTATTGATGTTGATATTACAGTTCAAGCTTCGAGTGCTGCTAACACATGGGCTGTGAGTGGTACACCACAGACCAAAAGTAAGTGTTGTATCTACCATTGTCCAATACTCTCCTCGGCTTATTTGTAATTCTAAAATCAAAATCTACATTTTCCTGCAGAATTGCAAGACATACTTCCTCAGATTATCAGCCAACTTGGTATGTGTTTACCCTCTCCAAGTCCTTTTTCCAAACTAGTGATCGCTTGACATTAACTGATTTCTCTTACTCTGTTTATCTTAGGACCTGATAACTTACACAACCTGAAGAAGCTAGCAGAGCAGTTCCAGAAACAAGCACCAGGTGGAGCTGATGTTCCAGCAACTATCCAAGAAGAGGACGATGATGATGTCCCGGAACTTGTAGTGGGAGATACTTTCGAGACACCTGCTGCTGAAGAAGCTTCTCAGCCCAAAGCTGCTGCTTCTTAGAGAAGGAAGAGCTCACCAGCACACCCCATTCTATGTTCTGTCGCTTTTTGCTTACCATCTGTTAAATGTGAGTTCCATTCTATGCCCTGTCTCTTCAATCAATCCTTAAAACATAGTCTGTCGGATTCTTGGTTCTGATTATTTACATTATCAGTCAACGTTTCATACATCTTGATGGAAAAAACTGAAATATGTTACATTTTTTTTTCCAATTATTGGACAAATATTGTAAAGGAACATCACTAGTGATCAAGAACATTCCGTTTTGTTCTCCATCTCTTCAGCCTTCCCCTGCTGCGTTAGTGTTTCATAAAGTGGAGCGTTTCTAGTTTCTTTTAGCCAGAGACTCACCACACCGCTCAACATTGACGCGGCGCCAATAACAATGAAAGACATCATAGCGTTTTCTCGTCCCAATGCAACTAGCAACGGTGCTGCAGATGCTCCCAGCATGAACGCTTGACACAACAGCGAAACTGCAAAGTTCCTCACGTTTGTTGGGAACAGCTCGACGCCATAGACATATAGGACATCGTAGGCCGTTGAGGACGCCATGAACCCAACTGCCTCAACAGCTAGCTGCAGCCATTTGGTAGCAGGTAGTACAACACGATGGAGCGAGAGAACCGCGCAGAGTAAGCACGCGGTTCCAGCTAGGTATGATGAGATTGAGAACAATGGACGACGGTTCATGACCCCTAAGAGGAAGCTTCCGACGAAAACCGCTGGAAACTCCATCAAAGCATTGACCGCAACAGTTAAGTAGAGATTGAAGTTGAGATTCTCAACGTTTAGTTGAATACCGTAGTAAACAAAACCAGTGCCAAATCCAGCCATCATCACCATTACAATCCTCTTCACTGCCCACTTAGTTCTCCAAAATTTCTCTGATGACGACGAAGCTCTATCATCTCGTCCTTGTATCGGATCGACTAGGCTTAGGTCAGCTGGAAGTTGTTTACCATTGCGCCTCGCGAGTTTCTTCAAGACCAGCATGGCTTCTTTGTTACGTCCTTTAACAAGAAGCCATCGAGGGGACTCATAGGCAAATGGCAAGAGAAAAACAGCGTATCCAAGAGGAAGAAGGGATGTGATTCGGTAAAGGTTTCTCCATGACTTTCTCTCCAAGTAACCCATGAGTGGTAGAGATAGAAACCCTAACGTGAAGAAGAAGAAACCGAATTGCCCTACTTGCCCACGCCATTTTTTACCGACGACCTCTGTAGCAAGCACGATACAACAAGAACCGATTCCTGATTTAAAGAATCCGTTGGCAAAACGCAAGAACGCGTAAACCCATATGTTTGGAGAAAAAGAGATCGCTAAAGCTGTGACAAACGTTAATAGACAAGAGATAAGAAGTGTCTTTTTCCGACCGAACCAGGAATCAGCAAGATATCCATAAGCTCCAGAACCTGTTGGGATAATAACAGAAGGCAACATGAGAATCATGTAAACAGTGTTCAAGATTTTAGGGCCGGACACAGAAACCAATCAAACTGAAACAAGTCAGTGTATAACATTTTCTCCGTTTTTTTTTTTATTAGTTGACGATTTATGCCTGTACACACATTAAAGTTTGAATAATACTAAATGATATAGAATATATAGCACAAAAATAATTTAACTTGTACATGAAAAATAAAAACGTTATCTAATTTAGAATTAAAAATGTCTTCTAAAACGTCATATATATTAAAAAATCGGAAAGATTAAATTCGTACCGAAAAGAGATCCGATGAAGAATAGAGTGGATGGTAGAGCAACAAGAAACTTATGTTCGCATATAAGATTCCACTCTGAAATAATAGTGTCGCTCTTTCCTCCAACCCATTCCCACTCTCCGGTGGACAGTCCACACAACATCGAGCCTTCCACGATGGCTCCCGTTGTGAGAAGCCTCGCAGCGGGCTTAGCGTCGGAGAAAATGGATATAAGAGTGGACTGAGCATCGAAGGTCCAAGCAATAGAGACCAAAAGAGCATGCACGATCTGAGCAAACCCTAGTACTCCGATGTGTTGCTCGATCACCTCGTCAACTGTGAGTGCATAGCCATTGTTGGATTGTTGTTGACTTGTTGCTTCTCCTTTCTCGGATGCTGATGAATCTGTCGATATGTTTGGTGATGTCTCAACAAGCTTCGGAGTTTTTTGTTCAGTAGGTTTCATTTTTATGTTGTTTCAGGTGTATGTAATCCTGTTTAAAGGTTTTGTTTTGTTGGTTGAGAATATATGTCATAAGAAGCAACCGTATATATATATACACATGGTCGAGCAACGTTTTGTATCACTCGCGAATAAACAATTCTAATAAAAGGAGATTATGGGTAATGAGTCATTATTATTTTATAGTTTAATCAACTTTTTCTTATATTGTATCTTTATATATATATTATCTGTTGAGTTTGATTATTCATTAATTTGAGATTTTAATTTAAAATTGAATAAAACAAGATTTACTTACAACTTGTCATCGAACTATTAACATTCATCTAAGTACGTAACTCTTTACCAAATTTTTTAACAAAAACTGTGTTACTCTCTTTTCTTTCTATTTCTCGTCCATGTTTTCTTTGTCTGCAGATGTAACGCTTTGCAAAAAAAAAAACGTGACTCTTTTATATTGAAAACAAATATAACAAATTAAACGAAAAAAGTTACGGTTAGAATAAACAAGATAAAAAAGAATGTGTGAAGCATAAGGTTAAGGCATTGCTGAGATTACAAAATTAACACT
The DNA here is from genome assembly GCF_000695525.1 of Brassica oleracea var. oleracea. Taxonomy (NCBI): domain Eukaryota; kingdom Viridiplantae; phylum Streptophyta; class Magnoliopsida; order Brassicales; family Brassicaceae; genus Brassica; species Brassica oleracea. The sequence goes on along the minus strand of NC_027749.1, from coordinate 22,168,689 downwards.
TTGATGTGTCAACATGCATGTGAGTTCCAAAAGTCATTAACATTTGTTTGATCGTGGTTTCAAAAAGTTCGGTTCTATTGTGGATTTTCGCCGAATAAGACATGAAAAAATGAGTTTTAATTTTGGAAGAAACTCTTTGTAAGAAAACGTATTCATCCGTAAATAGCTTAGTGTAACGTCTCGGTATGCGAATATGACATACGCAGTACTCTCTAAAGTATAATTTATATCCCTTTACAAAAAGTAAATAGTGATAGTTCAGAAAATGGGTAAATAGTGTAATAGAAGCTGAGAGCTTCTCCTACAGAGAGAGGAAGACAAGTTCCGAATGATTATTTTAATTTATTTTAAAAAGAAAGTGGAGTGGAACAGCGAGGATCGATTTGGTGCAGACAACTTTTAACAATCTTTTAGTATACTCTAATGACATTTGTATTTATTTTACTTGTTCGCTCTTTTATGTTTTAATTTTTGAAATAATTATATTATTTTTAATAGTATTATATTAACTCTCACTGGTGACCAAATTATAGGAAAATATTATGGTAAATTTTTGGTTCCTCAAATTTATACTAATTAAGTTGAACTTTTGGTCAAATTATTAACAAATAAGTTTCATACTATTTCTTTTAATTCCTCATGAAAAAATAAATTTATGAAGAAAAAAATTCCTTTTCAATTTTGACGAAGAACAAAATAAACAAAAATTTATATTTTTTTATTCATTTTTCAAATGAATTTTTGTTTATGATTTTTTCAGTTTTTCCATTTATCAAAGAGTCGGCCAATCGAAGCCATTAGCTAGATATACACCGTAGGAAACATCTTGCCGATAATGTTGCCTTATATACACGTCAGGCCCGATTTAATTTTTGGGTGTACTCTGTACAAGTTTTATTCTTCTACATGAGCAACAGAAGTAATAATTTGTATAAAGAATCCTAGATCTATGTAAAAAAGACCCTCAATATTAATTATTTTTTTTCTTAATTTTTTGGACCCTGAGCAAACGTACCTGATGCACATGCGAAGCACCGAGAAAACGGATCCATCTATATACTGCTCCCCTTGAAAATCAGATGAAGACATTCTATAGATCTAGAATACTTAAAGGTTACGGAAAAGAAATAGAGTAAATAGAAACTTATTTTGAATACTTCAAGGTAGGTTAACCCTAATCATGAAAATTCTCCATAAATTTTGAATAAAATGTATAAATTGGTTCTTTTGATACATTTTATATCTATATCTATAAGTAGGCTATATAAAAAAATAAATAAATCTATATATATATACACGATAATTAAAAGGTAAAATAGGAAAAATAGTTACTTTAGAAATAAACGTAAACTTTTTTCTTGATATAAATTATAAAACGTAATTTTTTTATGTTTGGGTAACCATTACATTTTTATATTGTAAAGATTTTCATATGTATATTCTGTTAAAATAAATATTTTTAAGGGTGCGCGAATCAAGCTCTAGTCTATATTATTAAAATTGAAGTATAAATAGAATTAACCTTCTTTTCGACAAGTTATTACACTAATTATCATTCAATTTTCACTCAATTTAACAACTTTAATAATTATATTACCTTAACAATACATCACATCATTAATTATATTACCATAATAATAATAGAGAATATTTTTATTTATTAGTTAATCAACATTAAATTTGCACCAATTATAAAAATCAAAATGTAAAACAGCCGAGTTTTGCATACGGTTAAAATTTATGTTTTGTCTATTTTACTAAAAAAAATTTATCTTAGTTTCAATCGGTGAAATATACGTAGCCAAACACATAATTCAAAAACATAGTTTATGTGAACAAAATAATAATTTAAATCAAAATAATAAAAAATATTAAATTTATTATCACTTAATATTTTACTCCATATAACCAAATATTTTGCACAATAAAGTTTTCTATTTCACTTAATTTAACCAAATTCATAGAAAGTGTTTTTTTAATTTGTTGAGTCAATTAGGCATTGACATTCAGATATCCATTACGGTATAGATTTTTTCTTCCGGGTATCGAGTTTTTTTTGGGTTTTAAAATTAAGTCCCACTTGGATATTATAAATTATGTGTGGTTTTCGAGTTGGGTCTTCCGGGTCTGGATGAGTTCGATTTGAAAGTATAAAAACCTAAAAATATCCAAATAACCAATGTACCTGAAACGAGTTTGGTTATTTGTACCAAAAATAACCATATTCAATTTGGTCTGAGTCTTTTGAATACAATTAGTTATATGGCGGCACATTTAAAATATATAAAATAAACCATAAATAATATATTAATGTATAAAAATGTAAGAGCCAACATCCGCGCGGATGCGCAAGTGAAGCTCTAGTAATTCTCCATGAAGAAAAACAGTTTTCACATCAAGTTGCCTAAGCTCCAAGTCCTGACGCACCACTATTGCTAGCAACACTCTGATGGAAGAATGTCTAACCACTGGTGAGAAAATCTTATTGTAGTCTACTCCCTCTCTCTGAATAAAACTTCTTGCAACAATTCGACCTTATATTTAACTCCTTCTGCCCGTGTAACTCCATCTTTGATCTTATAGACCCAATTACAAGTAACCACCTTTCTGCCTGATGGTAATGTGACCATATCCCATGTATGATTCTTCTCAGGAGACTCCATTTCGTCTCCTATTGCAGCATGCCATTTCTCAGACTCGGGACTAGAAACAATTTTTCTATAAGTGGATGACTCATAAGTATCCACTTCGTATGTAACTTGTAGTGCATAACCCACCATATCCTCAAAACGATATCTCTCTTGTGGTCTGACGTCGACCCTTCTTTGTCGATCTTTAGCGATGCTACGTCTTGTAGCCTCAGGTGGTTGAGCTTCTGTCTGAACATCTTCTGCTTGCTCCTCTTGATTTTCTGTATGGTTTGACAGATTAACCACTTTATGATCATCCTGCAGCTCTACCTGTTTATCATTGCTACCCTTCTCTGTTTCAGAACTGAACTCTGCTTGGCTTCTAATCATGGAACTTTCATCAAAGACAATGTTTCTGCTTAGAATCATTCAGTTTTCTTATGGAGACCAAACCCTATATCCCTTGACTCCGTCACTGTAGCCCATAAATACTTTCTTCTTTGCTCTGGACTCAAGTTTACCGTCATTCACATGATAGTTAACAGTGCAACTAAAAATTCTCAGAACTGAATAATCAGCAAATTTACCTGACCACACCCGAGATTAATCAAGTAGCAAGCTATGTTCACAGCTTCAGCCCAAAACTGTTTTGCTAATCCTTCATTAGAGAGTATGCACCTCGCTCTCTCCAGCAATGTCTAACTCATCCATTCAGCTACACCATTCTGTTGTGGTGTTTCCCTGCCTGTAAGATGCCTAGCAATCCATGCATCTTTACAAAACTGATTGAAATCTGATGAACAAAAAACTCTACATTATCAGTATGAAGGCTCTTGATCTTCTTCCATGTTTGATTCTCCAACAGTGCTTTCCAGTCCCTAAGACGATCGAAAACTTCACTTTTGTGCTCCATAAAGAATATCCAAGTCTTCCTCGAATAGTCATCAATCATAGACATAAAATATATGTGACCTTTCAGCGATTCAACTCTGGAGGAACCCCAACAATCTCCATGGATGTAGTCCAACGTGGCCTTTTTCCTATGAATCACCTTAGGGAATATCTTCTTGTGAAGTTTCTCAAAAACACAGTGGTCACAGAACTCTAGACTCTTGGTCTTGTGACCACATAGAAAATCTTTCTTCAAAAAATCTGCATCCCACGTTCACTCATATGCCCAAACCTCATATGCCATAGCTTAGTCATATCTTCTTCGCGAACCTCTTGCGTTGCAACATTTGCTGAACCAGTCACTATAGAACCCATAAGCAAATACAGAGTACCGTGCATGAAACCCTTCAGAATCACATCTGAACCTCTGTAGACATTTAAACTCCATCGCCACCCATATACTTGAAATCTTTATTGTCCAACAGACTCATAGATATCAAGTTCTTCGTCATTGACGGAACATGCCTGACCTCGTTCAATGTGCAGAATCTACCATCATTTGACTTGAGCTTGATCAAGCCGATTCCAGCAATCTTGCAGACAATATCATTTGCCATCTTAATATTGCCGTCAGGTACCTCAACGTACTCTTCAAACCACTCTCTCCTCGGTGTCATATGGTAGGATGCTCATGTATCCATAACCCATACATCAGAAGAATGTGTGTGTCCATGTGAAACAAGAGAAATGTCGTCATCAGACGCTGCTTTATGCTCTGCTACCGCAGCAGACCCATAAGGTTGCTTCCTCTTTGGACGATTTGATTTTCAGTGTCCCTTTTCTTTGCAGTGATTGTAAAATCTCTTGGCTTAGGACCCCTATGAAATGGTCTTTTAGCTATCAACTTCTTTTTATTTCCATGGCCCTTTCCACCACTGATAAATAATCCGGAAGCCTGACTATATGTCTCTAAGCTCGATGCTTTATGGAACAATTCCCTGGTACGAAGAGCTGACCTAACGTCTTCCAGTTTCACTGTAACCTTACCAACAATGAACGATTGCACGAAGTTCTCGAAGGAGTTCGACAAAGATACCAACATGATTAGTGCAGCGTCTTCATCCTCCACCTTAACATCAATATTACGCAGCTCCAATACTATTGAATTTAATCTGTCAAGATGGTCACGAAGGTCCATACCTTCATGCATTCTCAGAGAGAAGAGATGTTGCTTCAAAATTAGCTTGTTCGTTAGAGACTTTGTCATGTACAGGGCCGGCTTAATAGGGGGGACGGGCGGTACCACCACCCCAGGCCCAACGAATTGTCCCCCTATTTCTTAATAGATAAGGGCCCAATTTTTTTAAAAAATACATGTATTTTTATATTAAAAATAAGAAAAATGGCCCAAACTTTTTTATATGAAAGTATTTTTTTATTTCCATAGATTTATTTTTAAAAATACTTCTGGTATTTAAAAAAAAACATATATCTATCAGATTTTTTAAAGAAAAATAATAGTTTGGAAATTAAAAAAAAAATTTGGCTCATGGCCCATGACACCATTGAGCCGGCCCTGATCATGTACAAGCTCTCTAACTTCTGCCACAAACTAGCAGCCGAGTTCTCATCCGAAACTTCGACAATAATTTTGTCTGCTAGATACAACAAAATTGTTGAGAATGCCTTCTGTTCCAAAACCTCCATTTCAGCAGAATCAGTCTTCTTCCCTGACAAAAGTGCTCAGTTGCCTTGTTGCTTCAACAAAGCTTGCATATTTATCTGCCAGAGACTGAAGCTATTCATTTCTGCAAACTTGTCTATCTTCGCGTTTATCCCATACATCTTCTCACCAGATTAAATACCTGAAGCTATGATACCAGTTTGTTGTGACGGATGCAAGAAGAACAGATGCGGAACACACATATGGATAAACACAATAAACAAAAAGAACACAAGATTTAACGTGGTTCACTAATAGGCTACTTCTACGGAGCAAAGAAAGACTTTTATTAATGGATGATTTACATAAATTTGTCTACAAAAAGAACATATCAGATTGCTTTCTATTTTAACTGCTACTTAGGTTTAGAGGAAGCACAAGATATATATATATATATAGTGGTCTCTTATCTCCTATAAACCTAGTACTAATGGACCTCATACACTAAAGCCCAAACAGATTCAGATTACCTAGAGCATAAAAGTGCAAAATGCAGCTTTTCTGAAATAAGCACTTCAGTACTCTAAATAACTCAAATTTTTCTATAATTTCAAAGTGCTGAATACAGATTTCTGAAGTGGGTACTTCAGGGCTGCAAGTGAAACAAGGCAATACAACACTTCCTGATTTTTTGTTCCGACTATTTACATTAAAGTTTCTTCAATCTTCAATGTTGAAAAAACTTCTATGCGGTAACTAAAAGCTTTTTTTGTAGAGGATTAACTACTAGCTTGACAAATTATTTGAGGTGTAATAGTTAATAAATTATTAATTTATTTTATATTTATGTAAGTATTTAAATTTTTGGGTTTTTATTTTTTTGAAAAATTATCAAAATTAGATATGAAAAAAGAAATTAGACGAATTATAAATTTATAATAACAGTATTATTTAGTTTAATCGATTTACATTAATTTAAACTGATTTAAAAACAATTAAATGGATTTATAATGATTTAAATTAGTGTGAGTCGAATAAATTAGATAAAATTATTGGCTAGTACCATTTTGCGGATTAAGGAGATGATTAGTCACCGCCCAAATCGATTTTTAGGACTTTTTCAAAATAAACAATCAACGGTTCATACAATTTAGTGGAAAACCGAAAGGTTTTTACATGTTTCCAATCATTGGACATACAACGCAGAAAGGAACAGTACTAGTGATTAAGAGTGTTCTATTTCGTTTTCCATCTCTTCAGCCTCCCCCTGCTGCGTCAGTGTTTCATAAAGTGGAGCGTTTCTTGTTTCCCTTAGCCAGATACTCACCACGCCGCTCAACACAGACGCAACACCAAACACAATGAAAGACATCATCGCGCTTTCTCTTCCCAATGCAACTAGCAACGGTGCTGCAGACGCTCCTAGCATGAACGCTTGACGCAAGAGCGAAACCGCAAAGTTCCTCACGTTTGTCGGGAACAGCTCGACGCCATAGACATATAGGACATCGTAGGCCGTTGAGGACGCCATGAATCCGATTGCCTCAACTGCTAGCTGCAGCCATTTGGAAACGGGTAGTGCACGGGTCACACGGTGGAGCGAGAGAACCGCACAGAGTAAGCAACATATTCCAGCTAGGTATGATGAGTTGGAGAACAACGGACGACGGTTCATGACGCCGAGGAGGAAACTTCCGATGAAAACCGCTGGAAACTCCATCAGAGCGTTCACCGCAACAGTTAAGTAAAGATTGAAGTTGAGATTCTCAGCGTTTAGTTGGATTCCATAGTAAACAAAACCAGTGCCAAATCCAGCCATCATCACCATTACGATCCTCTTTACTGCCCATTTAGTCCTCCAAAAGTTCTCAGACGACGAGAAAGTTGGATCATCTCTTCCTTGAATCGGATCGACTAGGCTTAGATCAGCTGGAAGTTGTTTCCCATTGCGCCTCGCGAGTTTCTTCAAGACCACCATGGCTTCTTTGTTAAGTCCTTTGACGAGAAGCCATCGAGGAGACTCATAGGCAAAGGGCAAGAGAAAAACAGCGTATCCAAGAGGAAGAAGGGATGTGATTCTGTAAAGGTTTCTCCATGACTTTCTCTCCAAGTAACCCATGAGTGGTAAAGATAGAAAGCCTAACGTGAAGAAGAAGAAACCATATTGCCCTACTTGCCCACGCCATTTTTTACCAACGACCTCTGTTGCGAGGACGATGCAGCAAGAACCGATTCCTGATCTAAAGAACCCGTTTGCGAAACGCAAGAACGCGTAAACCCAAACGTTTGGTGAAAAGGAGATCGCTAAAGCGGTGACAAACGTTAACAGACAAGAGATAAATAGTGTCTTTTTCCGACCAAACCATGAATCAGCAAGATATCCATAAACTCCCGAACCTGTAAGGAACAAACAAAAATGCAATATGAGAATCAGTTCTGGCCTAAGAAACCAATCAAACTGAAAGTATATTAATGTTAAAAAAAACATTTAAATTAATGCATAACATTTTCCCCGATTTTTATTAGTTAACGTTTTAGGTAAGTTTGTACACACACATTAAAAGACTGAATAACCAAAAAAGGTCATATACCATAAAAGAATTAATTAACAAATGTTACATAAAAATTAAAAACGTTATTTAATTTGAAACAAAAATATATACTAAAACGTCATGTATTAAAAAACGAAGGAGAACTCTCCAAACCCGTAAACAAGCGAACTTGGTTTAAGATTCGTACCAAAGAGAGATCCGATGAAGAAAAGAGTGGATGGAAGAGCAACGAGGAACTTATGTTGACATATAAGATTCCACTCTGAAACAATAGTGTCGCTCTTTCCTCCAACCCATTCCCACTCTCCGGTGGACAACCCACACAATATCGAGCCTTCCACGATGGCTCCCGTTGTGAGAAGCCTCGCAGCGGGCTTAGCGTCGGAGAATATGGATATAAGAGTGGACTGAGCATCGAAGGTCCAAGCAATAGAGACCAAAAGAGCATGCACTATCTGTGCAAACCCAAGTGCTCCAATGTGTTGCTCGATCACCTCGTCAACTGTGAGTGCATAACCATTGTTGGATTGTTGTTGGCTTGTTGCTTCTCCTTTCTCCGATGCTGATGGATCATTTGATACGTTTGATGATGCAGCCACAAGCTTCGGAGGTTCAGAAGGTTTCATTTTTTTCTGTTGTTTCAGGTGTAAATAATCTTGTTTTAAGGTTTTGTTTTGATGATTGATATGTCTTAAGTAAGTAACCATATATATTTATACACATGGTCGAGCAACGTTTTGTATCACTCTCGAATAAACAATCTAATAAAAGGAGACTGTGGGCATTGAGTCACTAATTATTATAACCAACTTTTTCTTATATTGTGTGCCTATTTTATATGTTGCGTTTGATTGGTACATTCATTAACTTGAGATTTTAATTTAAATTTGGAAAAACAAGATTTGCGCTTACAACTTCTCACCGAACTATTAACATCCATGTAAGTACGTAACTCTTTACCAAAACTTTAAACAACAAAAAGTGTGTTACTCTCTTTTATTTCTATTTTTCGTCCATTTTTTTCTTTGTCTGCAGATGTAACGCATTTGCAAAAAACGTGACTCTTTATATTGAAAACAATATAACAAATTAAACGACAAAAGTTACGGTTAGAATAAACATGATACATGACGAGAAAATTAAAAAGAATGTGTGATGCATAAGGATAAGACATTGCTGAAATTCCAAAATTAACTCTTTGATGTGTCAACATGCATGTGAGTTCCAAAACTCATTAAGATTTATTTGATAGTGCTTTCAAAAAGTTCGGTTCTATTGTGGATTTTTGGCCGAATAATACATGAAAATGAGTTAAAATTTTGGAAGAAACTCTTTGTAAGAAAACGTATTCATCCGTAAGTGGCTTAGTGTTACGTCTCGGTATGGCAATATGACATAAGCAGAACTCTTTAAGGTATAAATATGTCAGATGTGGTTCGACGACTAATATACACTTTATCCATTTTCAAAAAGTAAATAGTGCTAGTTCAGAAAAAGGTAATTAATAGTGTAAGAGAAACTTAAGCCAATCATGAAAATTCTCCTAAATTTTGAATAAAAATGTATAAATTGGTTCTTTTGATATTATTTTATACATATATCCATAAATACGCTATATATAAATATATAAAAATAATGATTAAAAGGTAAAATTAACTAACTCAGAAAAATAAAATTGATTTGAAAATGAAAAAAATGGAAAAAAATATAACATCTAATAAAAAGATCAAAATAGAAAAAAAGTTACCTAGGGAAAAAAACGTAAACTTTTTTCTTGATATAAAACGTAAAATTTTTGCTCACAGTTTTTTTTTTTTTTTTGCATATTTAGTGGCGACTGAAATTAATCAAGTTTTCGTTTTGGATTATTCAATCATTAACAACTTTTAAGATTGTTGCAAAGTTGGATCTTACAGATTAATTAATATATTAACGAGGTGCGATCATCCAAAAAAGCCATGAAGAAAGTGGGTTAAATAATAGAATTAGGACATTACTGGGATGTAGAAACTTAATTTGCTTGAACATTCTTTTATCTCTTGTAACCTACTGACCTTGGTCGATAATCTAATAAGCATTTGCAACCTATATATCAATACAACAACAAAATAGCAAATGTCATTTTCTGTGATATACATATATATGGTATCAAACTCTTTCATAATTGTTTCGGGTTGTCCCTATAAAAGAATTAAATGATCCACAACCAAATCTCACTCCCGCCGGCATCAGTGTTCCACTTTGTTGATAAGGAGATGAGAAACATTATTTCAGCTAGGAGGCATAGGAATCAATTCCAATCGCTCATGGCCTCTTGGTTGAAATGACTCTTTACGTGATTATGGTAGTTCTAAATGGTGATCCATCTTGTTTTTATTCTTTTTTACCAAGATGGACCAAACTTAAGATTCTCTTGTAAAATCTTCTTTTCATTCTAATGATATTTACAATTTAGCAAAAAAAAGAATTAAAGGTTGGTGTGTTCATGATATTAACCTATTTTTAGGTCATATAGTTTGCGAAGAATATGTTGCGCATTTTTTTGCCTAAATCCACATCTCTTCCTCCATGTTTTACAATCGATTCGAGTGATTAAGTGAAGATCCTCGTGATCATCATTATTATAACTAAACTCAATCTGATAAATCGTGTAACATGTCTTTCGTTGATTCCATGACAAATAATGTTCATTCCACATGAAACCTCCAACTTATTATTTGCCTCCACCTATAGGAAAACAACATATTGTTCATGAACCTCCCTTACGTGAATATAAATTATTTGTGTTAATGGCGTTAGCTGAAACCCTTATATTATATAAAATATCAATCACATTGCCTTTTTGTTGAAGTATTGTAATTTAATCACGAGGATGAAAATGTTAGAACCCTCGTGATTACGCTTAGTTATCGCTAAGTTAGTGTAATCATACACGAACTTTTCTTAATTAAGAAATATTTCAGGAGGAATATTCGTAATTTAAAGCTCCTTTTTCATGTGTTTTCTCGTATCCGATGATAAATTATGTAAGATTTTGCTTCACATATCGTGGGCAGATGAGGATCAAAGTGTATAACTGTAAGGCATATTCTACATAGATTCCCTATAGTTTTCATAGTCTCTTATATATACTTTTATAATAAGAGAGATGGTGTATGAGTAAGCATCCGGTCTTTATATATTATGTTCCAGTCGTAGTACCACTAACTAGAAGTAATCATGTCAATCAGAATACACACAAACTGTATGAGTAAGTCAAGTTTTAAATCCGAATATACCATGCTAGATTGGAAGCTTATCTAGCTTAACATAATATGTAATAGCTATTGCAAGTTATAATTTGTTTTATCCATGTGTAAACTACGAACCTCACATTATCTTTGAAAGTGACGACATAAGAAAGAAAAATGTTTGGTTTGTATCAACAAGATGATAGAAGCATAAAATTGAGGAATGTCGAGGACATTGTCACTAGTTGAAAATTAGTAATGACACGACATAAATGCTATATAAAACACCATGCCAGTTACCAAATCTTCATCCAATCGATACTTAACCCATTTTCATTGGTCTTCTTTTCTTCACACTAATAAAAGATTACAAATATGTATTTGATCAATTATTAGTGGATGACGAGTTGTGGGAATATCGCAAATGCTGCTTTAAAGTTATAGGCAAGCTTCTATCTATAAACAAATCAAAACCATCTCTTTGTTTACAATCTCTAAATTATAATATTACAAACTAAAAAGTCTTTAGATTTTTGTTGTTGTAAATCTCTTACAAGGAATAGTGTAAATGGTTAAAAAGAAAAGAAAAATGTTTGACAAGGGTATCCTAAATGCAAATAGTTAATTCGTTACATTCAAGCTTATTTTCTGCAAATTCAATCTACCAAAAACCGTATTGTCTAAGATGAGAACCTCTAATTCGGTATGGTTTTGAGCTTCATTTTCGACGGACCACATTACATAATAATATATAAACTTGTAAACTAAACTTTGTGACCAAAAACCTAGTAAACTAAAATAAAATGATTGAATCATCATCATACATCAACACCACCGTATGTGATTTTACTTGAACTCACAAAGAATAAATCGTTTTAAAACAATTGAGTTTAGTATAAAAAACAACTGGATTGTTATGAACCAGATTGTGGATGGCTCATAACCAAGAAATTATGATTTGTAATCTTTCCATTTATCTATGACGGTGTAATCTCCTATATAAGGAACCTCTATGTTATGAATAAATATAGACTTTTCCGTTACTTTTAACACGTTATCAGCACGAAATTCTAAATCCCTAAGTTAATACCCAAATCAAAAAACCCTAAAACCCTAACCCTAGCCGGCGATCCGACAAACCCTAACCCCCGATTGCGTCTCCTGTTCCCGCATCTGTTCTAGCTCGCATCCCCGATCAGCTTCAGCCCAAGGCGTTCCTGATCCTAGCTCAGACGTTCGCGACCCGAGAGCAGCTCCAGCACGCGACCTCTTCCTCTTTT